>NW_010168270.1:0-12173 GCF_000695765.1 Mesitornis unicolor | reverse complement strand
CTGGAGGTCTTTTCCAACCAAGCGATTCTGTGGTTCTGTGATTCTGTAATTCAGACGGTATTAGGCTCTAAGTTTTCTTCATTCTGTTATCAAATTGTTACAGTGTTGCTAAGTTGCATAGTGTTCCGGTAACTTTGAGCCATTTCAATTTCTTGTCAGTGCTCTGTCACTTATGGGTTCTTTAAAAGTTTGAATCCAGTGTTTTCAGGGCATGTAACCAAGCGATTCTGTGGTTCTGTGATTCTGTAATTCAGACGGTATTAGGCTCTAAGTTTTCTTCATTCTGTTATCAAATTGTTACAGTGTTGCTAAGTTGCATAGTGTTCCGGTAACTTTGAGCCATTTCAATTTCTTGTCAGTGCTCTGTCACTTATGGGTTCTTTAAAAGTTTGAATCCAGTGTTTTCAGGGCATGTATCTTGTTTAGTAAAATATGTTGCTTACACCCTTCTCCTGAGTGATTTGTATCGCTCTGTTGCCAGGCCGGGATAAAAAGAGCTCACTTTTAAAGCGGGCCATGACAACTGCCAACTGGATTTATCTCCATTCACCACAATTTTTTGGGCCAGCCAATCCATTATTCACACAGCTATATACATTTTATACACACATGCATATATAAATATATTTGGGGTTTTTGTGTTGATAGCCACAGAGGTTTAAGATGTCTAACTTCTAGGTTAAATGTGTAAGTCATAGAATCATAGAATCATGGAATTGTTTAGGTTGGAAGGGACCTTAAAGATCATCTAGTCCAAACCCCCTGCCATGGGCAGGGACACCTCACACTAGACCAGGTTGCCCAAAGCCGTGTCCCACCTGGCCTTGAACACTTCCAGCTAGGGGGCATCTACAACTTCCCTGGGCAACCTGTGCCAGTGTCTCACCACCCTTAAACTTTATAACAATTTGTCCTAAGCTAATACACTTAAATTCTGTTATGATTACATTTTCATCAGTGACATCCTTCTGATGGCACTTGGAATGTCATTTACATTGAGACATACATTCCACTGGATTCTCAAGCTAAATGTTCATCCACAATTGCCAGTTTCAGATGATAACAAAATATGAATGAAACAGAGATGAGGCCAAACTATTGATGGTATATTTAGTAATCAGTAGCCATATATTTAGGTTACTGATGTATGCAGTCCTTCTCTGATTTGATTTCTGCAAAATACTTCTGAGTTCTCAGTAGGTCTGACTCCACACATACGAAGACATTCTTAGATGTCGTGGTTTAGGCCCAGTGCATAACTGAGCACCACTATGTCCCAAAAAAGAGCTAGTCAAAATAAGAACTGGGAGGGCTTCTCACCACTTAAACAGGTCACAGGCAATAGACAGACTCATCATAAGGAATAAAAAACAAAACAAAACCATTTTAATTTGTTACCAACATCAGAGTAGAACAATGGGAGATACAACCAGATCTTAAAAACAAAACACCTTCCCCCCACCCCTCCCTTCTTCCCAGGCTCAGCTTTTGTTCTTGGTTCCTTCACCTTCCCCCTCCCCCTTTGCCTTGAGGCACAGGGGGAGGGGAGTGGGGTGTTGCAGTCAGTCTTCCCGCCATGCCATGTAATTTCTCAGGAGTAGGGAAAATATAACTTCAGTCCAGTGTCTCTCTCTCTGCTTCCACGTGGCACCCTTTCCATAGGGGAAAAAAAAAGTCCTCAGAAGTCCAATATGGGTCTGCCCACAGCTGCAGTTTCCCTCACACACAAATCTACTTCAGCCCAAGTCCACAAAACACCAATCTGGGTCTGCCCATGGTCACAGTTCCCTCAACACGACCAGTCGACCCGGCTCTTGCCATAGGTTGCAAAGGGAAAACCTGGGTTCTGCGTCCTTCTTCTCCTCCTCCCTCTCCTTTCTTTCCTTCAAACCAACCTTGGTATTCTTCAAAGTTGCTCTCCTTGGGCCCCACTCCTTTCTCCGCTGCAGGTCTCTTCTGATGGTTATGGAGATCCCAGCTCTCTCTCTCTCTTTTTTTTTCTGTGATGAAGCTGCAGCGGGGCTTAAGCTTAAGTTGTGGTCAGGGCCAGCCAAGCCCAGCCGGGCAAGGCCAGAGCCGCGCCACCCACAGCTGGGACCAGCCATGCAGGGCCGGTGCCAGAGAGAGAGCAAGGCATGCCCTACACCCCCCTTAAATACCTGAATTTGCAGGGACACTGATTGGCTTGGCCCTGGTCAGAGGTGTGTCTGACAAAGGAAAAGGGGGAGCTTTTCAGGTAGCTTCTTAAAGGGCCATCTCCATAGCCCTTCCCCCATTACCAAAGACACAACCAAAAACCCCTCACAGAAAACCCAATACATTAGACTTGAACTTCAGTCCTTTACCTCCACAACTCAGGGGTGTCCTTCCTAATTCCAGTTGTTTCCAAGATGGAATCTTGGTCTCCCAGCACCTAAGACCTGTAATTTCTCATTTTTTACCAGGAATTTGGGCATACTTACTTGAGGAAAAAGTTATGACAAATGCCTCTATCATCCTGCCTTTTTTACTACTTAAAACTGTAGAACATAAATATCAATAGTATTTTAACAGAGATGGTTCATTCCATAAGTAGTTTAATTCATTAAATTTATTGTTGCACCAAATAATTAAGAAAGATTTCATTGGATAGGAGTTTTAAATGTTATATATTTCAACACTGAATTTACATTTGCTTTCACCACTGAAATCACTATATTTTTAATGATTTTCTTTTTTGGAAGTAAAGTCATATAAAAGAGAATTTTGTATGAGCTCTTGATAATAAGTAAAATAACCAGCGTAATCTAGCCTTCTTAATCCAGAATAACTGCATTTTGTATCTTATTTTCTGATATGGCCATGAAGCAAATAAACAAATGGAAAGTCTTCTTAGCTGGGCATACTGTGATTAGAAAATTACTGAAATGTATAGACATCTATCTCATTTTCTGTTTCTCATTCATAAGAATCTAAACTTTTTATTAGTTTCTAAACATTTAGTTTCTACTTGAATTTAGAAGCCAAGTTTAAAAAGTATTGATAAGATTTAGGTGACTAGTTTTTGTATTTGTTGGTTTTTGTGGGTGGTTTTTTAATCTCTATTCCATACAAGTACTTAAAAATTCCTGTTCTGCATCAGAATTAAAACCAATCAGAACATTCATGAAGAGGTGAGATTTATTTTTATTCTTGGATTTTGTTTGGGTTTATATTCAGCCTTATTCACAAGCTAGTGTTTATTCTAGGAATATTTATTTTCTGTTTGACTGACTGGTGTTCTCCTTCCTAAAGATTCACTAGACAAGGAATGTGGGTAGGGTATTTTAAGGGCTATAAAAGTTATATGGGCTGTATAGACATTCACAATCTTGGTAAATATGAAGCTTATTATACAATATGGAACTGCTTTCAAAAAAAAAAGCAGGATATTTTTCTCAGAGATTGTCCCCTCATAGTGATGAAATCATATTCTTTGGATCACATTGGCAAAGGAATCCTCTAATCAGTAAATAATACTTATTGTCTCTGTTAAAGGGTCAGAGAGAGAAAGAGAGCAGGATTTTCTCTCTATTGCCCCTACCCCTCCCAGGGGGAGGATTAAGAGAAGGGAATAGAGAGAGAATAATAATAATAATAATAACAATAATAATAACAACAACAACAACAACAATAATAATAATAATTGCTCCGCACAAGGTTGGAAGTTAAAACTGTAACAAGTTTAATGAAAACAACAGGGGAAAGGAAAAGGGAATTATTAAGGGACAAAGGATAATTATATACAAAACCCGATCCCAGTAGCCCCGAGTGGAAATGTCCAAGCAGTGCCTCGTGGCCGCTGCGACTGCTGTGACTCGTCACCAGGGACCGCAGTGGTGCCAGGAGCGGGTGGTGGTGGATGCTGCCGAGCACGTGGAGCTAGACCCAGCCGTTCCGAGATGCGACAGGAAGCAGCCCAGGAAAGCCAGGAAAAGCCCGCGAAAACCTCGGTTTTTTATAGACTGTGGCCAGAAAGGGGAGGGAACAGTACTGATCTCTGACCCTCCAGGGTCCTGCAGACACCACCTGTCCTTCCT
This sequence comes from Mesitornis unicolor, assembly GCF_000695765.1. Classification (NCBI taxonomy): domain Eukaryota; kingdom Metazoa; phylum Chordata; class Aves; order Mesitornithiformes; family Mesitornithidae; genus Mesitornis; species Mesitornis unicolor. The sequence continues at coordinate 8,115 of NW_010168270.1, read as the reverse complement.
TTTCAGGCTGGTAACCCTTAAACCATAACACTTATATATGTAAAAGATGAACAGAAACAATAGTGGCCAAGGCAGTTAATGAAATCCAGGATTGCTTTGTGGTAATTTTCAGTGCTTCTGAAGCATGTGCAACTGAATTACCTCCAACCACAGATTTAGACTCCATTACTTCTTAATTTCAGATATCAGCTCTAGTGAGACTGCCTACATGCCCCGAAGATATGGCCAAAATCTGAGGTGAAAATTACTGGATCTAGGAAGATGTCACATTCCTTCATTTGCAAATGAAATTGCCAATAAGCCTGGTATGCATCACTCATAAAATTATATGAAGTCAGTCCTTGAAGTCAGACTGCAAAGCCTGGTGTGAAGATTCCTTGACCTTTGCTTTCAAAGCACATGTTTTAAAAAGGTAGGAGGGAGTCCTGTTGAAGAAAGAGGCAAGCACTACTCATCTAATCTTTATAATCTTCATACCCTAGTTTCAGAAGCCCATATTTATTGCTTGCTTTGTTCTGTATAAGCTCAGGTGATGAATACAAGCCACAAAAAAAATGTACAGTATCAACAGCATTCTGTCCAATGCAGTCTATGGAATAGAAAGAAAAAACCACCCACAAACAAAAACAAAACAAACAAACAAAAAACCACAAACAATCAAACCCACCAAAAACTCCCACAATTACATTTTACAACTGCGTTTCAAATGATACTATAATTCTCAGTGTGCTGGTTTTGGCTGAGATAAACTTACTCTTCTTCAAAGTAGCTGGTATGGTGTATATTTCAGATTTGTGCTGGAAACACTGCTGATAATACAGGGATATTTTGTTACTGCTGAGCAGTCTCACACTACCCCACCAGTGAGAAGGCTGCGGTGCAGAAGAAGTTGGGAGGAGACACAGCTGGGACAGCTGACCCCAAATAACCAAAGGGATATGCCATACCATACAACATCATATTCAGTGTATAAAGCTGGGGGAGGAAGAAAAAAGGAGGGGATGTTTGGAGCTATGATGTTTTCCTTCCTAAGTAACTGTTGAGCATGATGGAGCCCTGTTTCCTGAAGATGGCTGAACACATGCAGATGGAAAGTAGTGAATGAATTCCTTGATTGCTTTGCTAGTGTGCACAGCTTTTGCTTTACCTATCGAACTGTCTTCATCTCAGTCAATGAGTTTTCTTTTACCCTTCCAATTCTCTTCCCTTATTCCACTGGTGGGGAGTGAGCAAGGGGATGTATGGTTCTTAGTTTCCGGCTGAGGCTAAACCATGACACTCAGCCAACAAAATATGGAGCTAAAGTGAAATAATTAGATGAGAAACTTTTTATATAGTTCTGATACAAATCTCTCTATTTCCAAATTCATTAATGCTTAATCCACCTGTCATCAAAGCATATGTTTTTCCAAGTGTTGAGCTACAGTGTTGCACATTAAAATTCTCTTTAATTTTCTAGCATGCTGGAAGATATGTTAAATAAACATTTTTTTTCTTTTAGTTGCCTTATTGGTGATTCCATATAACTTCCTGTCATATAATATTTTGCTAAGCATAAAGTGCATTGCAGGAAACCAGGCAAACACCATAATTGGTAGTCACAGAGATGAAAGAAAGACCTTATCAGATGAGTAGTCTCCTGTAGTATCTATGCAAGATTCACATTAGGAAAAGAAATAAAAATCCACTGTTGTAAACTGTTTAGTTTTCTAATTTTGCTTTAATCAAAACCTTTTTCACACAGTAATTCAATTTGTCTGACATTAATCAGAAGCTGTGAATATAAATAATGAAAATGGTTCTCATTAATGGGTAGGCAGCTAGATTTTCTCCATAAATATTTCAACAGAGAAGTCAATCCATAATATTATTGATTGAACATGAAATAAAAAATGTCTATTCTTCACTTGCTGAGTGCAAAGAACTGATGTTCTGCTAATGGGAAGTGCACATAGAGCAAAATCAAAATAAATTATATTCATGTGGCTCTTGCTGTGGTGACTTCAGATCTCATAAGCTAAGTAGTGTGTCAGGCCAAATCTGAATCTCTATAGGCAAACAAAAGATGAAGAGTCAAACACCTTCAAGTGCTTATGTTGGTAGTTCAGCAGTTGTATTTTTTCCCCTCCAGTAAGCTGTGAACTTGAATCCCATTATGGTTCAAGAGGTCATTCTGCAATTGAAAGTAGTTTTTTCCAAATTCTTGATATAATGCTTATTGAAAAGCCCATGGAAATTTTAAAGGAAAGTAGATATTTTGACTGTGATATCTAGAAAAACTTCTCATCTACAAAATTCTTGGATAGACATTTACATGCTTTCTGAAAGCAATTAAATATAGTTGTTAAAAGATATGTAAAAGAGCATTAAAAAAGCAAACAAATAAAACAAACAACAAAAAACCCCAAACCAAAACCACAGAATTGTAGAAACATTCACTAGCCCAGCATCCTGTTCAAAACAATGTCAGCATTGAAATGATGGGATTAGTCCTACTGGGTTTTGAAAAATCTTCAAGCATGGAGACTGTGAAGTCTATCTGGATGACCTGCTCCAAAGCTTAACTACACTTGGTGTGAAGAATTTTCTCTTTCTTTCTCATTCAGCCATAACTTGTCAATCCATAACCAGTGCCTCTTTTCTCTGCTGTGCACATCTGTAAAGAGTCTGGATCTTGTCTCTGTCTTCCATTTAGGCACTGAGAGGCTACTATTTAGCTTTGTGCAGCAGTCTCTTCTCTAGGTTGAGCAAGCTGAACTTTCTAAACTTCTTACAGGGCAAGTGCTTCAACCCCTGACAATTCTGGTGACCCTTTGCTGAACTTACTGCAATCTGTCAGTGTTTTTCTTGCACTGCAAGGACAAAAACTAGATTTTGTATTTCATCTGCAATCTAATTACTACCAAGTAAAGGGGTATAATAATTTTTTAAAATCCACTGGCTGTTTTGTAAATATAGTCCTGTATACTTTTAGCCTTCAGAACTCATTACAACAGGAGGAGATCCTGCAGTAATCTAGAAATGCCTTTTCTCAAAACTTACAAAAATTACTGATTTTAGCTGGAACATGGTATGCATGATCTCTGTAATGAGAAAGTTAATTTTACATCATATGTATGTTTGCAGCATGTCCTTCCAATAGGGGGCATCCAACTGATTGGTCCATGGTCATGACACCTCAGTTTTTGCTTTGAGCTGTGGTTGCACAATTTATATATGCTCCTTTCTCTCCTAGTTGGTAATTAATAGAAGTTAAGAGCTGGTTGCTGACCTTCTACATTCTCATCAACTTAGCTCTGCACATACACTAGCAGTTTCTGATCATATATTCCCATCATCTGGTCTACATGATTAATGTAAGAAAGAACTGAACTGGAAAGAAATTAATCCTGCAGTCCTAATAAAACACAAGACTACAGCGAATGGCTCATAAAAATCCTGAAATTTTATATGAAATTTACAAAAATATGTTTTCTACAGTTCTACAGAAATTGGAGAATAAAATCAAATTGCTATATAGTCTCCAAAAACACTGAAGACACAGCAAAAGATGAAGTGTAATCAGATGGAGGTGAATGAGGGTGAATGATTGGGAGGGTTGGGGCAGTGGGAAAAAAGGTGATTCCTGCTCCCAGTAGTGTCAATATGTGAGGTTAACTTTTCCATCTCATGTAGCTTCATCATAAAATTGAGGTAAGAATTTGAATGGAACTCTTACAGAAAACCCAAGGAAGATATTTGCTGTCAATACAAACATCACTCACCAGAAATAAATTCTTTCTAATTAATGGAAAGTGAACTGGAGGGTATGAGGAAAGACAGATTCTCTGATGATGTAAGGGGTCCACACACACACAAAAAAACCAATTTCCATCTTATCTTGCCAAAGACTTCTTGAGTTCATCACCTCAACCTCGAGGACTGGGATCATCAAAGACCACAGCCATGAGTAGTAACTGCAAAACATCAGTTCCTGGTATTTTATACTCAAAGATAGGATGATTTTTTTGGAGATGACTATTGAGAACTAATTTATTTGTGTATGTAGTGGTAGAGATCATTAATGTCTAAGTACTAGCCATTAGCTTGGAAAGTGAATTAATTGAGCAAGGTTATATTTTAAACTTTGAATCTGACTTGATTTTTTAGTCTTCTAAACACTGAGCAGTCTCTGATTCCCAGACACATATGTCCACGTGTACATTCAGTTGCAACTCACTTTTCATCCCCTGATTTCAGTGTGCAGTGAATGAGAGAAATTAATGTATGAAAACTAGAAGTGTTTGCAATATTACTTCAGAATATTCAAAAGGTTAGAGGTTTAGAAGGTACATAGGCCAGTTTGAATTATTATGATGGTGGTCGGTGATAATCAAATCAGGAAATCATTCTTTAGTCATGCAGGAGACAGACAGTTCCACATTGTTCGTTCCTTCTGAATCTATGTCTCCAGCTAGGAGTACAAGACCTGTTCCTCCAGAGTCTGTTAATCAAGGGTTTTGACTAGGAAGAACAAAACTACAAAAACTGGAAACTACAAAAAGACAGAAAACTAAACCAGAATTTTTTTGCTCCCAGCAAAAGCTAAAAATGCTGCTTTTGCAGCTCCTGCAGGTTCTACCTGCCTGAGAGCCATGAAGTGATCCTGAGCCTCAAAGATGGATCTCTCACTGGTAATTATAGAACAAAGTGCTACGAATGCTAAAAGAAGTCTGATACTTTCATTTTGCTAAATGATTTTGCTAGTCCTGCTGTATCAGCTTCATAGAATCATAGAATGGTTTGGTCTGGAAGGGACCTTAAAGATCATCAGAACAAGGGGTAATGGTTTTAACTGAAAGAGGGTAGATTTAGAGATAAAAGGAAGAAATTCTTCACTATGAGGGTAGTGAGAGCCTGGAACACCTTGCCTAGAAAAGCTGTGGATTCCTCATCCCTGGAGGTGTTCAAGGTCGGGTTGGATGGGGCTTTGAGAAACCTGGTCTAGTGTAAGGTGTCCCTGCCCATCTTCTATTCCATCAGCTGTGCTGAAAGCAGTACTTTTTCCCAATCCCAGAGGTATCACAAAGAAAATATAAACAATTTTCCAAAGCATTGGCAAGTTATAACAAGAAGAAAAGAAGCAGTAAGAAGTTGGAGAAAATGCAATAAATTGGAAAAAAATAGGAAATATGAACAGATTAGCATGAGGGAAATAAAACAGCAAAAAACTTTTGAATTACAGTCACATAACTTTGTTTTAAAAAAAAATAAATAAAACCAACACAAAACAACCCAAAACCTAAGAAAAAGAAGTCTATGGAAACAGAAAGACAACACTTTTGTGTCTAAAGCACAATTGAAAATTCAGTAATTCTTAAATTTCATAGATTCCTGTAAGTTTGGAAGAAAGCTCAAAGTTTTTACAAACTCCTATTTCTTCCACACAAAAAAAAGCAATAGTTAAAAAAACGATTGTGTGGTTAGCTGGAATTATTAAACACAGCACATGTTTCCTAATGTTCCCTTCATTCAGTGAACATGGAAGAAAAGAATCCGATTTCTTGGGTCATTGTATAAGACAATGTCATCAAGATAATGAAGAAGAATAGAATTTGTTCAAATATCAAGTTGTTCTATAATAAAACTGTTCCTTTGTTTAGAAAAAAACCAAAACCTTTGCTATTGAAATGTCACATTTGCAAATAAGAGTATGCAAAAAAATAGTGAATAAAAAGTAAAAGCAGACAATTTTATAGAACAGTATTTTCAAAATATGCTTATTTTCCCTAAATATAACTTAAAAATAGCATAGCTATTCAATTTTATAGCCAGTGTGGGCAAAAATAGCAGAAGAAATGAATACTCTTAATCAACTTTAACACTTAAGACCATATTTGTTGATAAATTGGAGGTCAGCTTCTGTTTAGGTGTTTATAAAGAACTTCTCTGGGTATCTAGCTGTTAATTTTTTACCCTAATTCAAATGGCAAACACATGTCAGTGTCAATTACCAGCAAATTAACGTTATTTAATATAACATTTTACCAGATATAGCTGAGTTAGAGTTAATTTTTCTCATAGCAGCCCTCATGGTGCTAAGGAGGAGAGATATCCTGTGACCAAAGCAGTGTTGATAGCACACCAATGTTTTAGTAAATGCTTACAGTGCATACACACTGTCAGGGCCTTTTCTGTTTCTCACACTGCTCCCCACAGCAAGTAGCCTGGGGGTGCAAAAGAAGTTTGGAAAGACACAGCTAGGACAGCTGACCCAGCTGATCAAAGGAATATTCTATGCATATCATCTCATGGAATATCTTATTCTACAGGGAAAAACCATTAGACTGATAGACAACTTGTTCTCTGTCTTGTTTACAACACAGGATACAACATTAAAGACTAGGATAGGACGATATAAAACTTTGGAAGAAAAAAGCATGTGCCTATGTCCAGAAAGATACTTATATTTCCCTGGGTTTGGCTCACAAACAGGAAAATTCCACTTCATTCATTACAAACAGAAACAATACCCCCCCGTCAGACCAGTGAGGATTACTATCAAGATTCCAGACTGACCAGGTAAATCTTAAAAGAGTTCAGCTATTTTAGCTTACCTGTGTGTTTTACAGACACAATTGATGATCACATCCAGTGTACCAATGAACATGCTTTGAATGATCTGTCAGCCTATGTAGTCTGATTATATTTTTCTTCTTATACTGAATTTGTCCAGGATTACAGTTGAAATTATTTGCTTTATTCAATATTATTTTTAAGATTTCAAAATCAAGTAGAATTCTATAATTCTCATTTGGATTTTAGTATCTCAAAATGTTTTTGAATTTTTGGGTGGAACATTTAAAACTATTATTATTATTTGTTTAAGGGAGTTTAGGTTTTTGAGTTTGGGGTTTGTTTTTTCCAGACATACCTCTCTAATTTTATCTAGAAACCACTATTTTGGTTTTTAATTTCTAAAGTAGCTTTCACTGCAATCTTTTTTTTCTTTTTTTTTACCAGACTTGACTTTCCTGTTAGAGTAATGTAATGCATCCCAACAGATTTTAACAACTTAGAGTGTAGCCTAATTGTGAAGTCAGAATAGAAAAATTATCATAAGGCAACCACCTTCAAGCTTCAATGTTTATGTTCACACTTCTTACTAGCTTCAAGGTATTTAAAGAGGAATCTAAAATATGTTCTGAAGTTTTGACTGATGACTGGCTATTGAGTTCATTGCTGTGGTACAAATAATCTTTCAGTTGTTTAAATTATTCTTTCTCTGGAAAAAACCCCAAGCCATAAATAAGCAAGCAAACAAACAAAACAACATGAGAAAAAACTAACCACAGGTTTTCTTGTGGTTTTCTACAGAACATGGAGCAACTCCTTAAGGAACTAAGAAATCTACTTGTCTACTGTCCTACCATTTTGCAGGCAAGCTGTACTTCATTCTTGCCTTCTTAAAAGTGTAGTGGGGGTTGATGTGTTCATTACATTTTTTAAATTACCCTGATACAATGCATTGTTCCTGAGAACATGAGAGAGAAAAAGACCTACATATAGAACATATCAGTAAAATTAATAAATTGGAGAAACTACTTTAAAAAAAAATAAAAATAATAAAAGTAGTACAGGAGATTAGAAAAACCATAATGCACTGTATAAGTGACAAATCCTCCACGCAAATATTTTATATAATTAAAGTTTTGCAAACAATATATTGCTGGGGGAAAAAGACTTTCTATATATTGCAAATAAACCTTTTTTTCTCTTTTATCTTCTAACAGCTCTCATTTTCATTAAAGCAAAAGGAAAGTGTATGGTATTAGTTAAATAGATGACCAAAATTCATTATTACGTCTTGGGGTATGTCAATCAAAACAAAAACTAAGATCATTATAGCAATTTGTATCTGATTGGTATACGTCTTCAGGCTGCTAAGACTACGGAATAATGATGGCTTAACTTCAATCCGTATAGACATTTTCTTGATCGATTACATTAAAAATATAGTGATTTCAGTGGTGAAAACAAATGTAAATTCAGTGTTGAAATATTTAACAGTTAAAACTCCTATCCAGTGAAATCTTTCTTAATTATTCGATGCAGCAATAAATTAGTGCAAAATTG
>NW_010168269.1:8238-8478 GCF_000695765.1 Mesitornis unicolor | reverse complement strand
TGTCCCCACACAGGGCTGGGAGATGCAAGGAGCACCCAGCACCAGCCCTTCGGACATCTCAGGTTTTGGAGGCACAGTGAGAAACAGGTTCTTACAGGGATTTCCATGTTTGAGCTAAATAGAACTGATTTTCTATTTAGGGATTTTACTTTTCAGCTCAATCTCTTGTATGTGGCTACACTTTCTGAAACTAACAGCATGTTTTTCCACACAGTGTTCACTTCTACAGGGGACCGTGCT
>NW_010168269.1:0-7902 GCF_000695765.1 Mesitornis unicolor | reverse complement strand
TGTCCAGTGCCTTGGTCCCCAGAGTCTCTGGTGTTAGAATCGTCATTGGGGGGAAGGGGGGTGAAAGGGGAGGATTTTATATTGGTTTTATATACATATACATACATATATATGTACATATTTGTGTATATGTCATTATTTTCCTATTTACATTATTATACTTTAGTATTAGTATTACTGTTTCATTAAAACTCTTAGTTTATTTTCCAACCCATAAGTCTCCCTCCTTTATCCTCTTTCTCTTCCCATTATGAGGAGGAGAGAGGGGTGCATAGAGCGCGCCTGTCCAGCATTTAGTGTCCCCCCAGCCCTAAACCATGACACCACCCCAGACTGCCTTTCACCTCTCTGTCTTGCTTTTTCCTTGGTGCTTGCTGTTTGCAGGCAGTGCCTCCAGCCCTGTTCCTGGGCAGAGTGGTCTCTCTGCAGTGCTGCCCTCTTGCCATCAGCTCCCTCCATCCCAGGAGCCCAGCACAGCTCAGCAGCAGAGGACCAGCCCAAGGCAGCACTTTTTCTGCACCCTCTGTGCTCCCTCCCTGCATCTCTGGGTCTCCAGGGGATCCTGCTGTGAATCAGGCTGAAGCAGTCACTGATGTTTCCTCCCTCAGCTGGGAAGAGATATCTTTCCTGCTGTGTCATTTCTCCCCTTCAAAAAAAGAGTCAGTTCCATGAATCACCTTTTCATTGTCACAGTCTTTAGACAGGAGACTCAGACAGGGACAAGCAATGATCTCATTGACTGTTGCTGAGTGAAGGGATTCAGCCCCCATCCATGTCTGTAGTCCTGGGGCTAGAAGTAGACCCAGCTTTGACCCACCCAGAGCACAAACCCACAGGAGGTGGGATTCCTCTGGCCTCACTTCAGGTGTGCACACAACAGACACCTGTGTGTGAGCTCCTTCTCTCAGCTCCCATGCTAATTCATGGAGAAGGAGGCCTGTTCTAAGGTGCTGAGATGCAAAGACCTGGTGACATATGAAGTGCTAGAAATGGTCCAAGAGAAGCGGAGCGAGCTGCAAGCTGTAGTGCAGCAATGCTGAGACATAGGGCAGCATCTGAGGAGATCTTCTTAGAGACTTGTGGGGAATCTCTTTGGCCAACTGAAATGTCATCAGATGTCCATTTCTGAGGATGATAGAACCTGTCTCAATTTTATATGTTCTGGGCAGCCTGTGCAGGGATTCTTCTGGTAAAATGGAGTCATGTACCACAGAGAGAGCTAAGATTTCCTCTGTCTTTTCAACCACCAGGTTTATCAGATCTCCTTTGACTGTATGTCAAGAACATTCTCATGGTGCCTAATAAAATTCCTGTCAGTTATTGCATTTAATGCCAGTTACAGGCCTGTGGTGTTCTGCGAGGTGCTAAGGCTCTCACACACAACTACGAGCATTTGGCAAAGCCATCCCCATCCCAAGCGAGTGTGTGAGACACCTCAGACTGCATTGACACAGATTCGATGCCTTTGTTAAAGAATCTGATTGCCACATCTGAAGTGTGGCAAGGTCTGTCCCTTCTCTATCCAGTAAGTGTAGGGCAGTCCATGAATAAGAAGCACAACCCTCTTCAGACCCTTGGTTGGCAGAGAACCATGGGATGGAGCCCTGCAGGAAACAGAGGCCCAAGAGAGCTGGTCAGTATTCAAGGATCACCTTCTCCAAGCTCAGGAGCAATGAATCCCAACCAAGAGGAAGCCAGGAAAACAAAAACCATGAGGCTTGCATGGATGAACAAGGAGCTCCTGGACACAAGCAAACCCAAAAAGGAGGCCTACAGAGAGTGTAAGCAAGGACAGGTATCCTGGGAGGAATACAGAGAAGTCATCTGTGCACCCAGGGACCAGGTTAGGAAAGCTAAAACCCTGATAAAATTAAATATGACCAGGGACATCAAGGACAACAGGAAAAGCTTCTATAGATATGTTGGTGATAAAAAGAAGACGAGGGAAAATGCAGACTCTCTCTGGAAGGACATAGGAGACCTGCTGACCTGAGATATGGAGAAGCCTGAGGTACTTCTTATCCTCAGTCCTCAATTCTCATGGCTACATCAATAAGAATTTGTGCTAATGAAAATTTGATGGCCTTCTATGATGGGGTTTTGGTATTGGTGGATAAGGGAAGAGCAACTGATGTCATTTACCTGGACTTGTGCAAAGCATTTGACACTGTTTCATGCATGCATCTTTCTGAAAGGTCCAGAGGATGAGCTGGGGAGCTAAAGGCTGCTAAGCTTCACCTTAGATGAAGAACGTGTCCCACAGCATGTTCTCTTGGACGGCACTTCTGGGTGTCTGAATGAGAAGGTGACTGGACGAACTCAGGGAACATGGGCATCATTTGCTGTCTGGCACTTAGAGGGACATGCTGTTAAACCATTGTACACCCCATAATGATCTGACCGTCTCAAAAAACGCGATGAAAGGACGGGAGTGCTAACAGGTGGGGTTTTTGCTTGATAGCACTGAAACAAGAGCAGGATCTACTCAACGTAACCAAACTTCATTGCTCCCAGCTCTATTTAGACAGGAAATGGAGATCTGAAATGTACTGATATAAACATGCCCTTGGAAGAGTTTCTCCACTCAATGTGTTGGGAGGAAATGTGGTTTTGCAAATGGCTGTATACATCTGTATTTGCAGAGGGACAGAGAAAGTGCCACCATCTCACTGGTCCTTGTCCATTTCACATGAAAATAATAATGAGAATTTACAGACCACCATCAAAGTTCTCAGAAGGAAGACTTATACACACCTATTACATCAAGGACTTTTCAGCATATGGTTCAGCTTCTGCCTCGCACCTTGGTTCAGGGGTTGACTCAGTTGCCCACACAAGGAGGGCTATGCCATCTGAGATACATGGGAGTAGCTGAAGTCTCCATGTAGGACTGGGAAATGTGACCCAGGAACAATAAGAGCCTTTCTAGAGCAGGAGCTGGGTGAGAGGGAGGACAGGTCAAGGCAGTCTGATGAGATAACTGATTTCTCTGCTTTGACTAGAAAGGAAAGTCTGGGCAATTTTACCCAAGGTGTCCAATGTTAGAGGAGATCACTCTTGTCCCTGTCTTCACCTTAAATGGAGCCACATGTAATTCACCCTACAGGTAATGAAAAATAAGTGGGTAGAGTTGCCTCAAAGTAAGCTTGAAGATGCTCCAGTAGCCCAGCTACACTGGGATTAGTGCAGATGTGGCTATTCAAAAGACAGCATTTAATTCACTTTGTCTCTTTGCTTCCCTCTGTGAATGGAGGGAGCTCATGACTTCAGTGTGTGACTCGCTGTGTGCAAAGAGCAGAAATGAAGAAAGAAAGAAACAAAGAAAGTCTGGGGCAGGGAGTGATTTGGAAGATCTTGGGGTCTGTGCTTGGCACAAAAATGTGTTTTCTGTTGGGCTGAGGCCACCCACTGTGGGAAATAGATTTCAGTGGAGGTAATGTGGACATGCTATACAGCGGAAGAACGTCTCTTCTTGTTCATAGAGCTCTGCCTTCCTTTGTTTTTTCTTTGTTGGCTATTAAGAAACATCCCTCTGTATCTACGTGCAGCTCGTTCTCCAAGGAAAGCAGGTGGGAATTGGTGCCAATGAGTGTAAACACGCAGCTACAGACTTCACTGGAAAAACCTCAGATGTGATCAGGGCTGCTGTAAATCCTGGGTACCTGGTGAGAGAAATGGTGGGGTTGTAGGGATGGGAATGACGACTGCCCATATAGTGCCTGATGTAAAGGGTCTGGAGTGACATATTCAGAGTGCATTGGGAGACATTCAGGATCAATATTGGCTGGAGACTGCTGATATCACTTGATGTGTAAGAGAAAATATAGGAAAGAATGGAAAAAGAAAAAATAGGTTCTTATTTTTGTTTCATATTTTAATATTTTCACTTCAGAAATCTCTCTAATTAACCACAGAAGAACTGAGGAATTCAGGACAACTCTGCCAAGAGTCTCAGCTTATTAAGGCCTTTTGCATGTTAATGAGCCCTCTAGTGCCAAATTCCTGAACTGCAGATCAGGAAAGACAAGGAGCCATCCCATGGAAAAGGAGATTCTTCTCTCATGGGGGTCTCAGGGATTTTCTTGGGAGCAGTGAGATATGGGAGTGTGCAGTGCTGAGTGCAGAACAGCAATGGACACCTCCCAGCCTCTATGGCAGTTAGGAGGGAGGGAAACCCTAGGGACACAAGGAACTGCTGAGAAGGAAATTCTTTGACAAGATCCTGACTGAGCAGCTGCTGGAAGGTGCTATTCTGAGGGAAAGGAACACATCACAGAACCACCCATCCCAGCAGGGAAAAAAACACTGTCAGAGTAAAGCTGGGGGCGGTAGGGTGACATCTTGATGTCCCTTGAAACCATCAGCTCCAGGTGTGCTTTGCTTTGTCTATATCTGTGCAACACAGGCAATAAATATCAAGCTCTTTTCTATGACCACTCCTTGCCTTCACCTCCTAACAGCTCCTTTAACAGTGTGTCCCCTGCCACTGCTGTGTCCATATCCTGCCTAAGTCCCACAACCCCACACATGGTTTCAAAGGCCTCACTGTGCAGGAACCACATGAGTTAAGTTGGCTCATTGATTGAGGGTAAATCACTCTGGCAAAACACCGTGACTGCCCTCATGGCCCTGCACTGGACTCTGTCTTCCTTGAACTGAGGGGCCAAGAACTGAACACAATATTGCAGATGCGGTCTCACCAGGGCAGAGTAGAGGGGAAGGAGAACCTCTCTCGACCTACTAAGCACACCCCTTCTGATACACCCCAGGATGCCATTGGCCTTCTTGGCCAAAAGGACACATTGCTGGCTCATGGTCATCCTGCTGTACACCAGGACCCCCAGGTCTCTTTCTGCTGTTCTACTCCCCAGCAGGTCAGTCCCCAACCTATACTGGTACATGGGGTTGTTTTTCCCTAGATGCAAGACCCTACACTTGCTCTGGTTGAATTTAATTAAATTTTTCCCCACCCAACTCTCCAGTCTGTCCGGGTCTCGCTGATATCTCATTGAACCCTCTCCTGGTGCAACTTGAATCCATTTCCTCTTTTCCTCTTGCTTGTTTTTTTCAGAAAAAAAGTTCAATTCCCCTTGATACCTTCTCCTTTCAGAGAGCTGTAGCAGGCAGTAAGGTGTCACTTCAGTCTCCTCCAGGCTGAACACTCTCAGTTCCCTCAGCCCTTCCCCATCATTCATGTGGTCCATGACCCTCTCCATCTTCATTACCCTTCTCTGGCCATGCTCCAGCCCTTCAATGTCCTTCTGGGAGTGAGAAGCCCAAAACTGAACACAGAATTTGAGGTTGGGCCTTCTCAGTGCCAGGTAGAGGGGAAGGATCCCTTCCCTGGCCTTGTTGGTCACAGTATTCTTAGTCTAAGCCAGGATTGCATTGGCCTTCTTGGCAACCTATGCACATTGCTGGCTCATGTTCAGTCGCTGTTGACCAACACCCCCAGGTCCCTCTCTGCCTCACCCCAGCCCAGCATCACTGCACTCACAGTTCACGGCCACCCCTCTTTCAAGTGAAGCCTTGGTGGCATGGGTGGAAAGAGCCTGCTCAGATTGGGCATGGTGGGACATGACTTAGTGCAGAGCAGAGACTTCTTCAGGCAGGGTACAGCTGGTTCCAGCTGGTTTGGGCCAGTTCTACCCAGTCCCAGATGGTCATGGGCTTGAGCGTGTCCATAGCAACCACCAGGGCTTGGTGATATCATGCCAAGAGGCCATAGTGATAGGGATCACTGGGTTGACCACGGGGTTGTTTAAGGAGTGAGAGCCCTGGGGTGCTTGTAAGGGCTGTGAGATAGCACTCCAGATGACCTGTTCCATGACTTTCCCCGGCACCGAGGTCAGACTGACAGGCCTGTAGTTACCCGCATCTTCCCTCTGTCCTTTCTTGTAAATGGGCACAACACCTGCCATCCTCCAGTCAAGTGGCACTTCCCCAGTCAGCCAGGACTGCTGGGAGATAATGGGCAGGGGTTTGGCAAGCTCATTTGCCTTCTCTTTCAATATTCTTGGATGACTTTTGGCGCTAAAGATGAGAGTTTATGCCATAAAATTAAACTTTGTGCTGTAAAAATGTGTGTTTGTTCCCAAAAGAAGAGTTTGGGCCCTAAACTTCCATTTTGGAACCTAGAAATGAGCTTTTTGACTCTCAAAATGACAGCTTGCTCCCTAAAATGAGACTTTCGGCCCTATATTGAGATTTTGGGCCCTGAAAAGGAGAGTTTGGACTCCAAGCATTAGAGCTTGTGCCCTAAAATTAGTCTTTGTGCTCTAAATAGATGGGTGTGATCCCAAAAATAAGAGTTTGGGCCCTACAAATGAGATTTTTGACCCTAAAAGGAGAATTTGAGCCCAGAAAATAAAAGTTTTGGCCTTACAATGGGATTGTGGAACCTCAAAATGAGCATTTTGGTGCTAAAAATGAGAGTTTGTGCCCTACATTGAGATTTTAGGCCCTCAAAATTGGAGATTTGGCCCTAAAAACGAGAGTGTGGTGCCGAAAAATGAGACTTTGGGTCTTGAAAAGGAGAGTTTTGGTTCAAGAAAAGAGAGTCTATGCCCTGAAATTAGCATTTGTGCTCCAAAAAGGTGTGTTTGGGCCCAAAAAGGAGAGTTTAGGCACTAAAAATGAGAGTTTTGGCCCTAAACTGGGATTTTGGAACCTCAAAAGGAGCATTTTGGCGCTAAAGATAGGAGTTTGCGCCCTACAAGGAGAGTTTAGGCCATCAATTGAGATTTTGGGCCCTGAAAATGAGAGTTTTAGCTCTGAAATTGAGACACTGTGCTCTACAATGGGATTTTGGAACCTCCAAATGAGCATTTTGTGCTCTAAAAATGAGAGTTTATGCCCTAAAAGGAATGTTTAGGCCCTACATTGAGATTCTGGGGATTGAAAATGAGAGTTTGGGCCCTGAAAATGACAGTTAGGCACCTAAAAATGAGAGTTTGGCCTCTAAAATGTGAATTTCTGCCTTAAAAACGAGAGTTTTGGCCCTAAAATATTAGTTTTGAACTTTAGAATGAGCATTCTGGCACTAAAACTGAGAGTTTGTGCCTTTAAACGAATGTTTCGGCCCTACATTGAGATTTTGGGCCTCAAAATCGGAGTTTTGGCTTTGAAAATGAGAGTTAGGTGCCTAAAAAGGAGAGTGTGGCCTGCGAAAATGAGAGTTTATGCCCTAAAATGTGAATTTGGGCCCCCAAAAGAGGAGTTTTGGCTCCAGAAATGAGAGTTGATGCCCTAAAATTAGAGTTTGTGCTCTAAAAATGTGTGTTTCTTCTCAAAAGAAGAGTTTTGGCACTAAAAATAAGAGTTTGGGCCCTAAACTGGCATTTTGGAACCTCAAAACAGGCTTTTTGATGCTAAAAATGAGAGTTTCCTCCCTAAAATTAGACTTTATGCCCTATATTGAGAGTTTGGGGCCCGAAAATGAGAGTTTTGGCTCTGAAAATGAGAGTTAGGTGTCTAAAAAAGAGAGTTTGGGCTTAAGAAATGAGAGTTTTGCCCCTAAAATGTGCATTTGGGTTCGAAAATGAGAGTTTTGACTCCAAAAAAGGAGAGTTTATGCCCTAAAATTAAACTGTGTGCTCTAAAAAGGAGAGTTTGGGCCCTAAAAGGAGAGTTTAGGCCTTCAAAGGAGGTTTTGGGCCCTCAAAAGGAGACTTTTGGCCCTGAAAATGAAAGTTAGGTGCCTAAAACTGAGAGTTTGGGCCTTGAAAAGGAGAGTTCTGGTTCAAGAAATGAGAGTTTATGCCCTAAAATGAGAGTTTGTGCTCTAAAAATGTGTGTTTGGGCCCAAAAATGTGTGTTTAGGCACTGAAAATGAGAGGTTTGGCCCTAAACTGGGATATTGGAACCTCAACATGAGCATTTTCACAGAATCACAGAATCGCT
>NW_010168268.1:633-3677 GCF_000695765.1 Mesitornis unicolor | reverse complement strand
GTCCCATGGGGCCGTGGGGCTGTGTGTGGCGGTACCGGAGGACACCGTTTGCCGGTGTTGCTGTGCGGGTGTTGCTGCCGTGGTTCCCAGCGCTGCTCTCCCAGTGCCTCCCAGTGCGGCTGGAACATCCCTGACCCACGGCACCCGCGCGTCAGCCCCACCGCAGCGTGACCCACAGCAACCCTGCCCCATAGAAACCCTGCCCCATAGCACCCCGACCCATAGCAGCCCACCCCACAGCATCGGCCCCCGTTGTGGCCACCACCCCCTGTGCTACAACATCACCCGATGACACCATGGCCACCACCCCAACCCACCATGCTCGTCCCTGTGGGTGCCCATCCCTGGGGTGCTCATCCCTATGGGTGCCCATCCCTGGGGTGCTCATCCCTATGGGTGCCCATCCCTGGGGTGCTCATCCCTATGGGTGCCCATCCCTGGGGTGCTCATCCCTATGGGTGCCCATCCCTGGGGTGCTCATCCCTATGGGTGCCCATCCCTGGGGTGCTCATCCCTATGGGTGCCCATCCCTGGGGTGCTCATCCCTATGGGTGCCCATCCCTGGGGTGCTCATCCCTATGGGTGCCCATCCCTGGGGTGCTCATCCCTATGGGTGCCCATCCCTGGGGTGCTCATCCCTATGGGTGCCCATCCCTGGGGTGCTCATCCCTATGGGTGCCCATCCCTGGGGTGCTCATCCCTATGGGTGCCCATCCCTGGGGTGCTCATCCCTATGGGTGCCCATCCCTGGGGTGCTCATCCCTATGGGTGCCCATCCCTGGGGTGCCCATCTCTATGGGTGCCCATCCCTAGGGTGCCCATTCCTATGGGTGCCCATAGCCCACCCCACAGCATCGGCCCCCGTTGTGGCCACCACCCCCTGTGCTACAACATCACCCGATGACACCATGGCCACCACCCCAACCCACCATGCTCGTCCCTGTGGGTGCCCATCCCTGGGGTACCCATCCCTATGGGTGCCCATCCTTGAAGTGCTCATCTCTATGGGTGCCCATCCCTGGGGTGCCCATCTCTATGGGTGCCCATCCCTAGGGTGCCCATTCCTATGGGTGCCCATCCTTGAAGTGCTCATCTCTATGGGTGCCCATCCCTGGGGTGCCCATCTCTATGGGTGCCCATCCCTAGGGTGCCCATTCCTATGGGTGCCCATCCTTGAAGTGCTCATCTCTATGGGTGCCCATCCCTGGGGTGCCCATCTCTATGGGTGCCCATCCCTAGGGTGCCCATTCCTATGGGTGCCCATCCTTGAAGTGCTCATCTCTATGGGTGCCCATCCCTGGGGTGCCCATCTCTATGGGTGCCCATCCTTGAGGTGCTCATCTCTATGGGTGCTCATCCCTGGGGTGCCCATCCTTGGGGGTGTCCATCCCTATGGGTCCTTGGACCTATGGGTGCCCATCTCCATGGGTCTCCATTCCTGGGGTGCCCAACTCTATGGGTGCCTATCCCTGGGGGTGCCCACCCCCACGGGTGCTTATCCATGGGGTGCCCATCTCTATGGGTGCCTGACTCTATGGGTGCCCATCCCTGGGGTGTTCATCCCTATGGGTGTCTCAACCTATGGGTGCCCATCCCTGGGGATGCCTGGCCCTGGGGATGCCCATCCTTATGGGTGCCTGCCCCTATGGGTGCCCATCTCTGGGGTGCTCATTCATGGGGAGGTCCTACCCTGGGGTGCTCATCTCTATAGGTCCCCATTTCTATGGGTTCTCAGCCCTATGGGTGCTCACCCATGGGTGTGCCCATCCCTATGGGTGCCTCAATTTATGGGTATCCTGATCTATGGGTGCCTGGACATACAGTGCCCATCTCTATGGGTGCCCATCCCTGGAGGTGCCC
The DNA here is from genome assembly GCF_000695765.1 of Mesitornis unicolor. Classification (NCBI taxonomy): domain Eukaryota; kingdom Metazoa; phylum Chordata; class Aves; order Mesitornithiformes; family Mesitornithidae; genus Mesitornis; species Mesitornis unicolor. Next base: position 1,817 of record NW_010168268.1, on the reverse strand, counting down.
ATTCCTATGGGTGCTGCCCCTATGGGTACCCATCCCTTGGGATGGCAGACCCTATGGGTGCCCGTCCTTATGGTTGCCCACCCCTATGGGTGCCCATATCTATGGGTGCCCATCCCTGGGGTTGCCAACCCCTATAGGTGCCTGTCCCTGGGGTGCCCAATTTTGGGGGTACCCATTTGTAGGGCTGCCCACCCCCATGGGTTCCCATCCCTTTGGGTGCTCAATTTTGGGGGTGCTTATTTGTGGGGGTGCCCATTGCTGGGGGTGCCCATCTTTGAGGGTACCCAACCTCATGGGTTCCCCTTCCTCATGGGTGCCCCTCCCTGGGGTGGGGTGTCCATTTTTGGGGGGGATGCCCCCTCCCATGGGTCCCCTCCTGGGCTCCTTGGGTCCTTCTGGTCAGGGGTGGGGGGCACCCCGCCCCAGTGGTGCTGTCCCTGGGGTTCCCCCACTTTCAGGGTACGTTTTGAGGAGCGTTCACTCTGGAGCCTACTGATGGCCACGAGGGGATGTGAAGGGGGCAATGGTGCAGGGCTGTGGGGGAGGGGAGCCGGGCTCCTGGAAGCCCAGTACAGCCCAGTATTGCACAGCCCAGTAGAGCCCAGTACAGACCAGTATGGCCCAGTACAGCCCAGCACAGCCCAGTACAGTACAACCCAGTATAGCCCAGTATAGGATAGTATGGCCAGTATGGTACAGCCCAGTCCAGCCCAGGCTGACACAGTCCAGCCCGGTCCAGCCCAGTCCAGCCCAGTCCAGCCCAGCCCAGTCCAGCCCGGTCCAGCCTGACCCAGTTCAGCCCAGTATAGCCCAGTACAACACAGTCCAGCCCAGTACAATACAACCCAGTATAGCCCAGTCCAGCCCAGGCTGACCCAGTTCAGCCCAGTATAGCCCAGTACAGTACAGGCTGACCCAGTTCAGCACAGCCCAGACCAGCCTGACCCAGTAAAGCCCAGTACAGCCCATTACAGTCCAGGCAACCCAGTCCACTCCAATCCATCCCAGTCCAGCCCAGTCCAGGCTGACCCAGTTCAGCCCAGTATAGCCCAGTCCAGTGCAGGCTGACCCAGAAGAGCCCAGTCCAGTCTAGTACAGACCAGTCCAGCCCAGGCTGACCCAGTCCAGCCCAGTCCAGTCCAGCCCAGTCCACCCTGACCCAGTTCAGCCCAGTATAGCCCAGT
>NW_010168268.1:0-291 GCF_000695765.1 Mesitornis unicolor | reverse complement strand
TAGCCCAGTCCAGCCTGACCCAGTTCAGCCCAGTATAGCCCAGTATAGCCCAGTACAACACAGTCCAGCCCAGTACAATACAGCCCAGTATAGCCCAGTACAGGCTGACCCAGTTCAGCCCAGTATAGCCCAGTACAGTCCAGGCTGACCCAGTTCAGCACAGTCCATCCCAGGCTGACCCAGTCCATCCCAATCCATCCCAGTCCAGCCCAGTCCAGCCTGGCCCAGTTCAGCCCAGTACAGCCCAGTACAACACAGTACAGCCCAGTACAATACAGCCCAGTATAGCCC
>NW_010168267.1:6771-9994 GCF_000695765.1 Mesitornis unicolor | reverse complement strand
ATCATGAGGAGGTGACAGGGAGGTGATGGGTGCTGGTGATGGGGAGCTCACAGTGCCTGCGGTGAGGACATCATGGGTACTGGTGACGGGGAGGTCATGGGGAGGTGATGGGTGATGGGTGCTGGTGATGAGGAGGTGGTGGGGAAGCAATGGGGAGATCGTGGGTTCCGGTGATGGGTGCTGGTGATGGGAAGGTGATAGGAGGTGATGAGTCCTGGTGAAGGATGGTGGTGATGGGGAAGTGATGGGTGCTGGCAATGGGTGCTGGTCATGGGGAGGTGATGGGGAAGGTCATGGGTGCTGGTGATGGATGCTGATCACAAGGAGGTAACAGAGAGGTGATGGATGCTGGTCATCAGGAGGTCATAGGGAGATGGGTGCTGGTGAAGGGTGGTGGTGATGGGGAAGTGATGGGTGCTGGCAATGGGTTCTGGTCATGAGGAGGTCATGGGTGTTTGTGGTGGGGACATCATGGGTGCTGGGTGATGGGTGCTGCCACTATGGAGACGATGGGTTTGTCCAGCAGCTTCCAGCTTTGCTCAGCACCACAGGACACCCAGGACGGAGCAACCCCTTCATTCTTAGCAAAGTGACTCAGAGTACTCCCCACCCAACCCACCCTCATTTTGGAGCTCAAACGACTCCCCCCATAGCTTGAACAAACACCTTAATCCTCCCGGGCTCTGAAAACACCTGGGTGTCTGTTGGTGTTTGCTTGTTCCAGTTGGGTTGCAGCCAGCTCCCCCTTCTCTTGGCTCCTTGCTTGGCTGCCCAGGGCCCTTTCACAGCAATTTCGATTCGATCTTACTAAATCTGGAGCTAAACAGCAAGGGCAATTAGACAGACAATTTGGGAGCAGCTCGTTGCACAAGAGGAGCCGCGCCAGAGCCTCCCCTCCCCGAAACGCACTCACGGGGCGAGTAGAGCCGTGCCTCTCGCCAGACAGGTTCCCAACACAGCTTGGCTGATTTCTCCCTGCAACTGCAGCCTTTTACATGCCCAGAGTTTTTTCCAGATGAGGTTTTCCTGGAGACGGTGACCCCTTCCCATGCTTCATCCCACCTGGAGACCCCATTTCCCATGCGTTCCTCAGTAGTCCCATGGGTTGGCTTCTGTTTTGTGGCCTTCTTTCCAAATCCCGCAGCTCTAATTCCTCACTGGGTTAAACTGGGGGGGAAATGGTGTCATTTTCTTGTAGCTAAGAAAGTTAAAAGTATATTCTGCTTGTGCCTGATCATCTGGACCATTAGGTCCTTGGCCCAGCTGGTGAAGATCTCTTGACCGTTATGGGTACGTAGGAAAGAAGGATGGATGGTTGGAGGGAGAGGCAGATGGATGGCAATGGGAATGCATGGATGGGTGGATGGATGCATGGAGGGATGGTTGGGCAGCTGGATGTGTGGGTAGATGGAGAGATTCATCAATGGACGATAATGTGGTTGGATGGAGGGATACACGGATGCATGGGTGGATGGTTGGTGGGATGGGTAGATGGATAATAATGTGGTTAGGTGGATAGATGGACACATGGATGGATGGTTGGTTGGTGGGAAGGATGGATAGATAATCACATGGATGGAAGGATGGATGGATGGATGGGTGGATGGATAATAATGTGGTTAGGTGGATAGATGGACACATAAATGGCTGGCTAGCTGGCTGGTAGGTTGGATGGATGGATGGATGGATGGAGGGATGGATGGGTGGGTGGATGGATAATAATGTGGTTAGGTGGATAGATGGACACATGGATGGCTGGCTGGCTGGCTGGTAGGTTGGATGGATGGATGGATGGATGGAGGGATGGATGGGTGGGTGGATGGATAATAATGTGGTTAGGTAGATAGATGGACACAAATGGATGGCTGGGTGGCTGGTAGGTTGGTGGGATGGATGGCTGGGTGGCTGGTAGGTTGGTGGGATGGATGGATGGATGGATAATAATGTGGTTAGGTGGACAGATGGACACATAAATGGATGGCTGGGTCGCTGACTGGTAGGTTGGATGGATGGATGGATGGTGGAATAGATATAGTGTTGGTCTGAGTGGATAGATGGACACACGGATGGATGATTGGGTGGCTGGATGGATGGGCAGCTGTGTGAATGCATGGATGGATGGATGATAATGTTAAGTGGATAGATGGACACATGGATGGATGGATGGATGGGTGGCTGGTAGGTTGGTGGGAGGGATGGATGGTGGGATAGATGGATGATAATGTTGGATTGGGTGGAGAGATGGACACATGGATGGATGGATAATGTGGTTAGGTGGATAGATGGGCACAGATGGATGTTTGGATGGCTGATAGGTTGGTGGGATGGTGAGACGGATGATAATGTTGGTTTGAGTGGATAGATGGACACAAATGAATGGTTGGGTGGCTGGATGGATAGATAGATGGATGAATAGACAAATGGATAGAGGGATGGATGGAATATAGTGAGGGTGGGTGGATGGATGGATGGATGGATGGATGGAGAAATAACCCTCATAGTCATTTGGCTCTGACCCCTGCTGTACTCCCTGCTGTAAGAGATGAGTAAAATCGAAAGCAGGACATTACACCATGGTTGACCTCGGGGTTAACCCCTGACTAACCAGGGCAGGACTCATGACACCGCTCACCTGATGCATGACCATGTCAGCTGCCCTGGGGGCCATGGGGCCGTTTTTTGGGGGAGCCCGGAAGAGGTGCAACGCCTGATTCAGGGCTCTGTCAGCACAGAGATCAGCTCCAGGCAGCGGGGCTTTGCCTGGGCCTGCACAAGGGAACCCGCCCTCGGCAGCTTTGAGACGCTGCCAGCATCGCTGGGGTGGCTCTGGAGCTGGGGAGACTGGGGGGACCCCTCTCAGCCCATCATTGCAGGGCTGGAGAGTTTTGCACAGCTCCAAACCTCCCCAAAACTGCCTTCAAATAGCCCAAAAACCCAGCATGTATCACCCTCCTCCCGCCAGCGCCCTACCTCTCCCCGAAACCAAGCCACATTGCAAATCCCTTAATTACGGGGTTCGACAGGAGCTGGCCCCGCAAAATGCCGCAGGCGGAGCGAGCGGGACTGGGGGTCACCCTTCTTCTCCAGCACCCAGAAACTCGCCTGCCCACCCCACCAGGGGCTACCTGAGCTCTTTGTGTTGACCCCGGCCACCCCCACCTTCTTCAGCTCCTTCCTCCTCCTCCTCCTCCTTCTCCTCCTCCTCCTCATCCAGGGAGAGGCA
>NW_010168267.1:0-6758 GCF_000695765.1 Mesitornis unicolor | reverse complement strand
CCGGCGCCGCGCGGGGCAGGGACAGAGCCGCGTGTGAGCAGGGAGCGCCATGGCCGAGCGGCTGTCGGAGGAGAAGATTGCCGAATTCAAAGAGGCTTTTTCCCTTTTCGACCGGGATGGGGACGGTTGCATCACCACCAAGGAGTTGGGCACCGTCATGCGCTCCTTGGGGCAAAACCCCACCGAAGCGGAGCTGCAGGACATGGTGGGGGAGATGGACGCCGATGGCAGCGGCACCATCGATTTCCCCGAGTTCCTCTCGCTGATGGCGAGGAAGATGAGGGACACGGACAGCGAGGAGGAGATCCGCGAGGCTTTCCGCGTCTTCGACAAGGACGGCAACGGCTACATCAGCGCAGCGGAGCTGCGGCACGTCATGACCAACCTGGGCGAGAAGCTGACGGACGAGGAGGTGGACGAGATGATCAGGGAGGCCGACTGCAACAACGACGGCCAGGTCAACTACGAGGAGTTTGTGAGGATGATGACGGAGAAGTGAGCCCCCCTCCAACCCTGCCATCCACATCCAACCCCAATCCCGCAGGTAACGTGTTAAGATGCGGCTTCGCACCAACCCCACGCGCATGAAAAAGTCCCTGACCGTGGGGTTCACCCCACCCATTGCGACGGCCACCCCCAAATCCTGCATCTCCCCCATCCTGACCATCTCCTGCCCTGCAGCACTTGCTGGTGGCTGGGAAAAAAAAATCAATGGTTTTGGTGTTTTTTTAATATTTTTCCTTGATTTCTTCATAGGGAACCGAGGTCATGGTGGTCCCCCAGCCCCTCCATCCCCTATCACCTTCTCGCCACCATCCCAGCCTGGAAAAATCCTCTTTTAGCCCACTCAGTGCCTGCATCGGATGCGGGGATCCCACCAGGATGGGGTTTGGGATGCAGACAGACACGGGGGGGGTCCCTCCCCACTGCCCCTCCACAAGATGCACCTCTCATGTCCATAGAGGTGCTGGTGGCCACCTCACGTGTCCAATAAAGAAATATCCCCCCCTCCATGGCTGCCAGTGCTTCCTTCAGCTTCTGTTTGGGGTCCCTGCTAAAAAACAACCCCCCCAACTCACCGACATGGGTGCATCCTGGCCAGGGTCACCCCCATCCTCTTTGCCCTCATCCTTTTTTCCCCTACAAACTGGAAAGGTGCCCCTCATGGGTGCTGGGCACCCTCCAACCACATCCCCAACCCAAATCCCCTTTTGGGGGTCACTTTTGGGGTCTGCTGTCTACACCCTAGGATGCCAGGGACCCTTTTCTCCCCACTCTGAGACCAAGAGTTGAGTTGGCAGCTGGATTTCACCCTAATCCCTACCCCAAAGTAAAGCAGGATTCACCTTTCCTGACCGTAATCCACCCCATCATGCTCCCCGTGACTCAGTTTCCCCACAAAGACGGTGAAACCCAATTGCAGCAGCCGTCCTGCCCGGGGCTGAGGTGATTCCTTACACAGAGGGGGTTTGAAGGAGAATTAATTAATTATAATCAGCCTTATTAATACTCATTCACTAACGAGCAAGTGGGGAGGTGGCCTGAGGCTCTCCCCCCATCCCTGGGGCTGGGATTTTTGGCAATCCCAGTTGTTTTCCCGACACTGGGAAAACCAGGCAGGTGCCCACACGTTGGATGGTGGAGCTGAGCACACCCACACTCGCTCCACCCCAGGCTTTCCACAACCCCCGGTGCTTTCACCACGCGCTGCCCTCTCGCTCGCGCACCCAACCTGCCCGCAGCTCCGCCAGCCGAAAAATAACCCCGAAAAATCCAGCAACATCAAGCAAAGGGGTCACGCCAGGCCATTGTACTCGAGCTGCTAAAATTAGACCTTCCCAAAAACGTGATTATTTATTAATGCCGCGTTTCGGCGCAAGACCGTACCTTGTATTTTTAGGCTTGACCTTTTCTCCTTCTATTCTGGGGTTGGTTAATTATTGGAGCATTTATCTCACGCCGCTTATCCTGAGCTGGTTTTTCATAACAATGTTCTTTAACCCTGGCCAGAAGCACCATCCAGATAAGAAAGTTTATTTATTCTTTTGCACCGGAGATATTTGACCGTTTCTTCCCCAATTTGATGCTTGGTGGGAAGGTTTCTGCCAATGCCACTGGGGATGGACAAATGGATGGAGGATCCTGTTTGCTTCAGCGCTGCCAAGGGTCCGGATTTTGGCTTCCTAAATCACAGAATCACAGAATCACAGAACGTTAGGGATTGGAAGGGACCTCAAAAGATCATCCAGTCCAATCCCCCTGCCGGAGCAGGAACACCCAGATGAGGTTACACAGGAAGGCGTCCAGGCGGGTTTTGAATGTCTGCAGAGAAGGAGACTCCACAACCTCTCTGGGCAGCCTGGGCCAGGGCTCTGTCACCCTCACTGAGAAGAAGTTTCTTCTCCAATTGAAGTGGAACCTCCTGTGTTCCAGCTTGTGCCCATTACCCCTTGTCCTATCATTGTTTGTCACCGAGAAGAGCCTGGCTCCATCCTCGTGACACTCACCCTTTAAATATTTATAACCATGAATGAGGTCTCCCCTCAGTCTCCTCTTCTGCAAACTAAAGAGACCCAGCTCCCTCAGCCGCTCCTCAGAAGGGAGATGCTCCACTCCCTTGATCATCTTTGTAGCCCTACGCTGGACTCTCTCCAGCAGTTCCTGTCCTTCTTGAACTGAGGGGCCCAGAACTGGACGCAATATTCCAGATGCGGTCTCACCAGGGCAGAGTAGAGGGGGAGGAGAACCTCTCTGCCCTACAACCACCCCCCTCCTGATACACCCCAGGATGCCATTGGCCTTCTTGGCCACAAGGGCACAGTGCTGGCTCATGGTCATCCTGCTAAATGCAAGTTTCCAGATCCAAATTTGACCCATCAGAGGGGGAGAAGCTGATGGGGTATACAGGATCAGTCCCAGCACCCAAATGTTGCCTCCCACCACATGGGTAGGTCCATGACTCACAGGGCGTTGGTTAATGATTAAATTAATTGAGCAGGTACAGGAGATGCTGGTGCCTGGGAGGCTGGAGAGGATCCATGCAGGGTGGAAAGTGAGGGTATGGGGTGGTAATGAGAAACTGGCCACTTCCACCCCAAAAAACCTGGTCAGGATGGTCCCCTGCACCTGGGGTTGGAGATTGCAGGATGGGACATGGGCAACGGGTCACTTGGGATGGGTCCTGGGGGATCATCTGGTGTGGGACCTGGGTTGGGGGTCACTTCAGATGGGTCTGGGGGATCATCTGGTGTGGGATCTGGGTTAGGGGGTCACTTCAGATGGGTCCTGGGGGATCACCTGGGTTAGGGACCAACTGAGATGGGTCTGGGGGATCATTTGGTGTGATACCTGGGTTAGGGGTCACCACAGATGGGTTCTAGGGGTTCATCTGGTGTGGGACTTGCGTTAGGGGTCACCTGAGATGGGTTCTGGTGGATCATCTAAGCTAGGACCTGAGACATCCCTTGGTATAAGACCTGGAGGACCAGCTAAGAGGGGACCTAACATGGTTGTGACATGGGGGACCATCTAGGTTGGGGTTTGGGGTTATCTCAGATGAGTCCTGGAAGATCTCTTGGAATAAGACCTGAGGGAATCATTTAAGATGGGACCTGGGAGGGGTCACCTGGGATGGCACATTGGGGATTGCTTTGGACAGGGCTTGGAGGTTCCTCCAAGTGATTGGGACTTGGGCGATTCCCCTAGGATGGAACCTGGGGGATCATCTAGGATGGGATCTGGGGGATCATCTAGGATGGGATCTGAGGTGGGATCACATGGGGTGGCAGATGAGGGATCTCAGAATGGACCATGGGAGACCACCTGGGGTGGGACTTGGGGGATCATCTAGGATGGGATCTGGGATGGGACCTGAGGGGGGAAACCACATGGGATGGCAGATGAGGGATCTCTTAGGATGGGCCATGGGGATCACCTGGGGTGGGACCCGGGGGTTCATCTAGGATGGGATCTGGGATGGGACCTGAGGGGGTGAACCACATGGGATGGCAGATGAGAGATCTCTCAGAATGGACCATGGGGACCACCTGGGGTGGGACCTGGGGGGGTTCATCTAGGATGGGACATGAGGATGCCCTAAAACAGGACATGGGATACCCTGCAGGATGGGGCATGGGGGACGCCTTGGGATGGGATTTGGGGAGGGGGAACCTCCTGGATCCAGATTGCAGCAGCCAATCCCATCTCCACATCTGCCAAAAAATCTTCCACCACCTTTAACTATATTTTCCTCCAACCTTTCCAACAAAAAAAAGTCACCGAAGGCTCCAGCACCACCCAAAAATCAGGGACCCAACCATAACCCCCCATTGCTCCCCTTTCCCTGCTCCCATCTCTGCTTCACCTGGACTTGGTTTTTCTCCAAAATTATACTTTTTAGGAGAAAAGCAGCTCACAAACCACCCCCAGGATCACCCAGCCTGGAGCCGGGTTCTTCTCCAGTGCAGCTGAATCGATCCCAAATTCTTCCCATTCCCTTTTTATTTAACAAAACGAGACCATTAAATAACATTCCAACAAACTGAGCTCTAAACCCACATTAATTCCTGAAACATGGGGGAAACAATACTGGGACCTCTCCATAAGTGACCAAGGAGCTTTTCTGAGCCTTCCCAAAGGACATTGAAAAGAAGAACAGGATTTTTTGCCCAATTTCCCCCATTTTTCCCCCTATTTTTTCCCCCGCCTCCCATAGCTCCTTGCCTCCTCGCCGGCAATAACTCTGCTCTTAAGCAAACATGACGTATTGCTGGGGAAATGTCGCTGCCCCAGGGAAGGGGAGGCCCCTCGACACTCAAAAAATTGGGGAATAAAGAAGGATTTCTTTATTTTCCGGGCTGGTGAAGCGACGGGTTAGGGGATGGCGTGGAGCAGAGATCGGTTGGTTTGCGGCAACCCAAGGAATAAATAACTAAACGTTTTTTCCCCCGCCTCCCATAGCTCCTTGCCTCCTCGCCGGCAATAACTCTGCTCTTAAGCAAACATGACGTATTGCTGGGGAAATGTCGCTGCCCCAGGGAAGGGGAGGCCCCTCGACACTCAAAAAATTGGGGAATAAAGAAGGATTTTTGCAGTGGGGTTGATCCGGGCTGGTGAAGCGAAGGGTTAGGGGATGGCGTGCAGCAGAGCTCAGTTGGTTTGCAGCAACCCAGGGAATAAATAACTAAACCACTTCCTCCAAAAACAACCTCCAAAACATCTTTACAAAAATGTAATATCCAATATTATTTTTTTAAACCTGTTTTAAAGTGGTTTTTCTTGCTGATTTTTTCCACTTTTAGGTCATTCACGAGAAGGGAAATCGCTGTATAGGGGAGAAATTAAAAAGAAATAAACCATGAATCAATGTGGGTACTGAGTGCAGGGCAGGATGGGCCATGGTGCCCAGGGATGGCCAAGATGATGCTGAACGGAGCCATCTGGGGCCAGATCCAGCACCAAGCCCAAGGTTGCACCAGATGGGGAATTGCTTTGGGGCAAAGTGCTTGATTTTGGGACAAGAGTTTTTTTTTTTACCCCTCTTTTGGGCATTAGCCCCTTTCCCCTTATAGGACTGCAAGTACTGGTCCAAGGCATCTGGTGATGAGGCTTGGGGGGCTGCAATGGGCTTCACCCCAATGGGAAAAGGCTCCAGCCCCACTGAATCCCAATGGGTCTGCACCAAAACTGTCTCTGAGAGTAGTGCCAGGGGTGGGGACAAGTGGGACAGGGAGATGGCCAGGAGAGAGGACAAATGGTACCAGGAGTCCAACAGGACTAGGACAGGGAAATAAATGAGACCAGGACTTAGGGACAAGTGGGACCAAGAGATGGGGCCAGTGAGACCAGGAGTTGGGGACAAGAAGAACCAAGAGAGGGGGAAAATACGGCCAGAAGATGAAACAAATGGGACCAGGAGATGGGGACAAGTGGGACAAGGAGAAGGGACAAGTGGGACCAGGAGATTCAGACAAGTGAGACCAGGAGACAAGGATAAATGGAGCAGGAGACAAGGACAAGACTTTGGGCTGGGGATAAGTGGGAGCAGGAGACAAATGGGACAAGAATTGGGAACCAGAACATTCAGCAGATGGGGTACAAATGGTACCAGGAGACCAGCAGGACCAGGAAAGGGAAATAAATGAGACCAGGAGATGGGGACAAGTGTAACCAGGAGAGAGGACCAGGACAGGAACCCCTTGCTCTTCCAATGCCAGATGGTTTTGGGAGTATGAGGTGAGCCAAGAGCAGCCCCAGGGCTGTTTTGATGCTCTGTGACCCACTGCAAGGACAGGAGACACCTCCCAGTCCCCTCATCTTGCTCCCCAGCCTTCCCAAATCTCATCATCAAGCCCCAAGGGATTTTACAAAAACCCTCGGGGGCCCTCACGGGGACACCCACAGCTGTCACCGCACTCCCCAAGGCTCCTGGCCCCAGTTTCCACAGCCAAGGGGGTTCCCAAATTAAAGTTACCAAACTGAGCCCCAGGTCTCAGCACCCAGGGGGGGCCTTCAAGCATGAAATATTCAGTGATGGAGGGGTTTCCAGCATTGCAGGGTGGGCAGATGTGGCTCCAACCCGGTCAGATTAAATGGCCTGAGGTCTTTTCAGGCACCAGGAGGGATTTTTGGACATCCCAAGGGATCCTGAACCCTCCAGGAGGTGGCTGAGGACCTGCAGCAGCCATAGGGTGGCCCAGTTGGTCAACATCAACCTTCAGTTGCAGATGTTTGCAGATGACACCGAGTTGGGAGGGAGT
>NW_010168266.1:1391-5128 GCF_000695765.1 Mesitornis unicolor | reverse complement strand
GAACCAGGTCGCTACGCCTCTGAAAGCAACAGCTAGGACTGAAGACTGTTACTGGGTCTTGTCTTTTTTACTAAGCCAATTTGTAGCCCCACAAAGCCTGGGGTTCTGTGGTTCTTTGCTTCCCTGGGAAGCGAACGTTTGCCACCAGGCTTTCTCTAGAGCTACCCAGAGCCTGCTTTCAATATGGCAAACGTTTGACTGTAACTCACACCAGAAAGGGGATAGGACTGAAAGCTGTTGCTGGATTTCTCCTTCCCTGCCAAGTGCTTCTGTAGCCAAAGAAAGCCTTGGGCTCTGCTGTTCCATGCTTCGCTCTCTCGTCCATGTTTGCCGCCTATTTTGGTGGCTGCTGGTCGGAGCCGTCTCTCAAATGGAAACAGTCAATCTCTTCTCCCACAACCAAGTTGCTAGGACTGAAGACTCTTGCTGGCTCTTGTCTTTTCTATTAAGCGCTTTGGTAGCTCCACAAAGCGTGGGGTTCTGGGCTTCTTTGCTTCCCTGGGAAACCAATATTTTCAACCAGGCTTTCTCTGTAGCTTCCCAGAGCCTGCTTTCATAATGGCATAGGTTCGACTCTCACTCATACCATAAAGGTTCATGAACTGAAAGCTGTAGCTGGATTTCTCCTTCCCTGCCAAGTGCTTCTGTTGACAAACAAAGCTTTGGGCTGTGTCATTTTCTGTTTGTCTATCACGTTCATGTTCGACTCCAATATTAGTGGCTGCTGGTAGGAGCAGTCTCTGAAATGGAAACGGTCAAGGTCTTCTCCCACACAAAAGATGCTAGGACTGAAGGCTATTGCTGGGTCTTACCTTTTCTCTTAAGTGCTCTTGTAGGCCCACAAAGCCTCGGGTTCTGGGCTTCTTTGCTTCCCTGGGAAGCCAACGTTTGCAGCCACGCTTTCCCTGTAGCTGCCCACAGCCTGGTTTCAATATGGAAAACGTTCCACTGCAACAGACACCAGAAAGGTGCTAGGACTGAAAGCTCTTGCTGGAATTCTCCTCCCCTGGGAAGTGCTTCTGCTGACGAACAAAGCTTTAGGCTCTGTTCTTCCCTGCTTTGCCAACTAGTCCATGTTCTCTGACGGTTTTCATGAATGCTGGTAGGAGCTGTCTCTCAAATGGAAACGGTCAAGTTCTTCTCCCACACCAAAGATACTAGGAATAAAGTCTGTTGTTGAGTCTTTTCTTTTCTATGAAGGGCTTTTGTAGCCCCACAAAGCCTGAAGTTCTGTGCTTTTTTGCTTCCCTGGATAGTTAATGTTTCCCACCAGGCTTTCTCTGTATCTGCCCAGAGCCTGGTTTCAGTATGACAAGCATTCGACTTCAACTCCCACCAGAAAAGTGCTAGGACTTAAAGAGGTTACTAGATTTCTCCTTCACTTGGAAGTGCTTCTCTAGGCAAAGAAAGCCTTTGAGTCTCCTATTCCATGCTTTGCTAGCTATTCCATGTTCTCCTCATATTTTCGTGGCTGCTGGTCGGAGTCGTCTCTTAAGTGGAAACATTCAAGCTCTTCTCCCACGCCAAAGATGCTAGGAGTGAAGGCTGCTGCTGGGTCTTGTCTTTTCTATTGAGTGCTTTTGTAGGCTCAGAAAGCCTGGGGTTCTGTGCTTCTTTGCTTTCCTGGAACGCTAACGTTTGCCACCAGGCTTTCTCTGTAGCTGCCCAGAGCCTGGTTTCAATATCTGAGATGTGTCAGTCTGATTCGTGTTAAAACAATGTGGAGGTCATTGGGAAGATGAGTTTTCTGGGGCTTTTTTGGCTGTCCTTGTATGGAGAACAGATTGAGAACAAGTAGAACAAAATATATAGTTGTGTAAAACCCATAAGATGCCAGAATGAAAAACACTCTCTCATAAGCAAAATAATACCGGTCCTGTGGTTTGAGCAAGAGGCAAGAAATAACTGTGTACGCAAGAAGAAAAAGTTAATAGCGGTGACGAAGAGGAGATAACAGCCTTTATCCCCTGCGACTCCCCCCGACGACCACCAGCAGGGGACACTGCGCAGGCGCGGATAGGAGGAGAGCTAACTATAATATGAAGTGAAGATAGGTGATGCTTATGAATAAGAGTACTGCGAAATTCCATGAATATGTATTAGTTAAAAAAAAATATAAACCCGAAAAGAGACCTGGATGGTGTGCGTGTTGAGGGACCAGAATGCCCCACACACCCAGCGCTGTTTGCTTGCATTTCCTCATTTAATAAATTGTAAACTTATTCATATGTATAAGCGTATTGCGAAATTCTATGAATATGTATTAGTTAAAAAAAAATATAAACCCGAAAAGAGACCTGGATGGTGTGCGTGTTGAGGGACCAGAATGCCCCACACACCCAGCGCTGTTTGCTTGCCTTTACTCACTTAATAAACTTTAATTGGATTCCTCGTTAGTATAGTGGTGAGTATCTCTGCCTGCCACATGGGAGACCGGGGTTCGATCCCCCGACGGGGAGTCACTGTTTGAGCCTAAACCATTTATCACAACAGGGGGTTCGTCCGGGATGGTCTTAGTTCCTGAATTCTAACTTGAACTAGGAGGGGCACCCCCACCATTTGGTGGCTCCTGATCGAGTTGAGCCAGGACTAACGCCATCGTGAATCTGAGTAGAGGCAAGCAAAAAATTTAAAATTTATAAGCTCCCTTGCCGGCTGCAGCAGTTTATTTTGCCCGTAATTCTGCGCACGAAGACCCGAACGAAGACGACAGAGTCGTAAGTATTTAAGGCGTATACCATTCGGTTGGGTGGGATTTGGTTGACTGTATGTGTAAGAATGTGATTGAGACGGAACCTGGTTCCGAAGCGATTGTGCAGGTCTTCTAACCGCAATTCCAATCTCCTGCGAGGGACTTGGCCGATGAAGGACCGAAGTGATTCCTATAGGATTAGTGGGTGGGTGATAGGTCCTAAATCCCCTGCGAGACACTCTTACCGGTAACCAAGGGCTGTAGGAATTGCCACAGTAAAATTCCTAGATGGGTCGAAAGAAATCTAAGACTCAGGACAAAAAGAAAGGGAGCAAATTACCAGACATACCACCAGAAAGTCCATTAAGAATAATGATTAGAAACTGGGATAAAAGGACCCCAGAAAAGGAAAAAGTAAATTACAATTGATTCAATATTGTATGATTGAATGGCCAAAGAAAGTTTTAAAACCGCATGTCTTTTGGCCTGTATTCGGATCCTTTGAGGACTGGATTTGTCAGGTCTTGAATATAAATGTTAATTCAAAGAAACCTTTTAGTCAGGAGGAAAGTGATTATGCAGGATTATGGATCAGGACTTCGTGTCCTTTTCCAGCCTCAATACTTACATTAAGAAGAAATGAAAGTCAGGGCCTCTGAGTCCTTCATGGTCAGCTCAAGCTTGTGAGCTCTATGCCCTCTTTAGGGCCCTGGAATTATTAAAGGAAAAAGCAGGACTATGTTTACGGATTCTAAATATCCGTATGAAGTAGTCCACACTTTTGATAAAAAAAAAAAAATTAGGAAGAAAGAGGTTTAATTAATACTCAAGAAAAGAATTTAATGCATCAAGAATTAATAGTGAAAATTTTGAGGGCTTTAAGAGAACCAAAGGAGATAGCAGTGGTACATGGGAGAGAACAGCAAAAGAGATTAGATTATCGAACTAGCAGAAACAACCTAGCAGATAAAGAGGCCCAGGAAGCAGCCCTGAGGACTCAGATAGCTAAAATTAATGCAGTACAAACACAGGGAAACATCAGTGA
>NW_010168266.1:0-1315 GCF_000695765.1 Mesitornis unicolor | reverse complement strand
AAAGAGTGGGAGCTAAGTTAAAACAGGGAAAATAAATACGGCCCGACAGGCAAAAGATGTTGCCAAAAGCCTATGCCAGACAAATATTAGAACGACTATATACACAAACACATTGGGGTATAAAAGCCTTAAGTTATCATTTCCTTAAACAATTTGGCTGTATTGGAAGTTTTGATATAACAAAGCAAATTACACAAGGGTGCTTAACTTGTCAAAAGATAAACAAGAAAGTGTTTCGACAAGCAGCCACGGGAGGAAGGAAAACAGTTTACAGACCTTCTGAAAGAGTACAAGTAGATTTTACTGAATTGCCTAAGATAGGGAGAATAAAATATTTATTGGTAATAATAAATCATTTAACACAATGTGTAAAAACTTACCCTGCAGCATAGGCTACGGCACAGATGGTGGTAAAAATTTTATTAGAACATTTAATACCACGATATGGGATAATCCAGCATATTGATTCTGATCAGGGCACACACTTTACTTCTAAAATAATAAAATTATTATGACAATCTTTAGGTATTCAGTGGGAATACCACACCCCATGGCACCCACAAAGCTCGAGAAAAGTAGGAAGAATGACTCAAACAATAAAACAACCATTGGCGAAATCAATGATTGAAATGCAGATGCCCTGGACGAAATGCTTACCCTTAGCATTACTAAACATAAGAACTAAACCACACAGTGAGACTGGATTATCACCATATGAAATGTTATATGGTATGCCTCACTCCCAAGGGATGCCTCTGGGGAACAATATAGTTGAAAATTATAACATTTAGAAATATAATAAACATTGGAAAAAGATTAAAAGAGCTAAGAGAGATTGGTATGACAGTTCAAACACCCCATTTGGGATTTGCAATTCATCAGTTAAAGTCGGGAGACAAAATTCTAGTAAAAAAACATGGAAGAAGAAACCCTATCTCCCCTCTGGGAAGGACCTTTTCTTGTTTTACACATGTGTCGTGAATGAAAAATCTAGTAAAGGAGTGGAGGATCACATCTGAGCCCAGAGAAACTAAACTAACCATTAAACGAACTTAAGAAGGCCTTCATCAAGAAACATAAGCTAAGTTGCTGTGGGAATTTCAGTATAACTACTCCTGTAGACAGAAATATCTTTGAATAAATACCTATTAAGAAAAGTAATTTGTTGATAACAAGGAACCAATAACATATTAGTGTATGGGAGAATTGGCAAAAGGGCATACCCTCTTAGGACCCTGAAGAGGGGCTGGTATCAGTACGTGTCCTTTGTGTAAACAGTGTTGCTTATTTGTAAGAGTAAAGTGTTTTAAATGTT
>NW_010168265.1:8048-9328 GCF_000695765.1 Mesitornis unicolor | reverse complement strand
GACTTGTGTATGCCTAAGTGGTGTAGCAGGTTGCTAACCATGTGCTGCTGGAGAGTGTACTCATGGCACCGCTCTGCTCACATGGTGGACTGAGAGGCTGGAATTGCATACCTGTCAAGTAAAGGAAAATGGCCCTTTCAGCCTCCCTTATACTCCAAAGCAAAGAAGGAGGTTTCAAGGCCTGAAGCATCAAATGGTTGCCATTTGATGGAAAAAGAAAAAGGGCTAGGAGATATTCAAATCAATTTGAAATTGCTATCAGCACCAAAACGCTAAAATGCCTGAAGATAGTGTTTGCAAGAAATGCTGTATGCTTGATCTGAAAGTAATGTTGCACCACCTGTAAAGGACCTATCTGACATCCATGCCATGCCCAGTACAGTCCAGCAGGAGAAGGTCTCATATAGGAGGCAGCTTGATTTGGGAAGGAGAACTCAGACTGCTGAGCTGTGGAGCAAAAAGGGAAGAAGCTTTAACAAAAGCTCTGCATGGCAGAGCCTAGAAAGCAAAGGAAGAGATTCACACAAGTTTTTCAAGTAGCATTAGCAAATTGCTCATTGCATTCACATGGTAGATTGCAGTGCTTTAGAGATGACTTCATCTCTGCCAAGAAAATGCTGAGAGAGTCCTTAACAAGAGCTGGTTTGTAAGCCTTTTAAAAACTGCTGCCCCTTAGAAACTCAGAGCAGATATTCCCTGCGACTGTAACACACTTACCAATCACCCTGTGCTCTGCAATGTTTTTTGGCCACTTCATGCTTAAAGCAATCTAATGATCTTAGCTGCAGGACACATTTCTTTAATGCAAGTGCTAGTGGTCAGCGCTTGTGAGAAGTGGAAGGGAGTCAACGTGAGGCTGGCAGGTCACTTGTCACATGGGCTGGAGGCATGTGCAGCCTGACCTGAAGCAGTAGGAAGAAGAAAAAACTACTAGAGGAGGCTCTGGAAGAAAATCGGAAGGGTAATCCCTCTCCTCTTGCACATACCAAGGGATGCAGTTTTGTGAGCTGTCTTTCTTCAATCCACTGGGATCACTGCTTTGGGGAAAAATTCATATTTAACAAGTGTTTCAAAATTGCATCTTTTAAGCCCTTTTTAGCTGGCAGCCCTGTATTCTCTCCCCACTGCCAATTCTCAGACAGGTTTTTAAACAGCTGTCTTTAAACTTTTGGCACTTCAGGATTCTGCCAGATGTGATCAAGTTTGTGTCCATATCTCTTGCTCATGGAGTCTGATCTGCCACCCTAGTCCAAATTACGGACAGTGCTTGTCCCCATGGC
>NW_010168265.1:0-8017 GCF_000695765.1 Mesitornis unicolor | reverse complement strand
CTTGCTGAGTGTTGTCCAAAATCCTCTGTGTAAAAAATGAAATATCACATACACAAAAAGGCATAATCAAAGAGCACTTTACATATACCAACCATTTCCCTTTATCTAGCTATTTCCTTAACCATCTGCTATCTTTGGCTGTGTCCACTCTGTCAGATGGAACTGAATTAATTTAAATTACCTTTTTTTAAAAGCCCTAAAATATTAGGCATTGATTGAATTCTACAGGCCAATGAGTACATCTAGGAGAACTATTTGCAGTTCATAATTTACCTTGTTTTGTTCCTGTTCATAAATTATCCACAAAAGACTTTGATTTTTACTAATCTGCTCATTATTCAAGTCTCTTTGGCAAAAAATTAATGCAAACATATTTCAACATATGGATTCTGTCTGTGGGCTAGCCACTTCAGCTAAATCCTCAGCTAGCTATTATTTGTGGTCTATGAGCGGTCAGTTAAACAACATGACATTCCCCACACCTTGGCTGGACGTTTGGGCCAAACTGTTGAGGCTCTTTCTCACCCAGAAATGCCATTCAACGTTGTTCGACACATCTCATTGAATCAGCTTCAGATTTGAGGTATCAATTGTGAGAAACTTATGGAAACAGAGTTGCAGAAAGTGGGCGTGGTTGATGTTACCCTCTTCATGAGTTGAGCATGACCCAATTCCCTGCTTTACCTGTGTTCACAGATCAGAGGTATTTCCCTTAGCTTCCCAGATAACTTACAAGTCAATAACACGAATTATGGGTAGGGGAAGGCCTGACTAAACAAAGCTTTAGTGTTTTTTACCCTACTGCCCTCTTTCTTTGTAGTTTACCTCACTTTGTCTGGAGCTAACTTGGATACCTCTATATGACTGATGCAGACATCTACAATTTATTCAAAAAATGAGAAAAAGATAGGTGGGATGTTTTGTTCATTTACAACAGAACAGGCAATGTACTTACCCAAGTGAAGTGAAGCCAGAAGGGACAGTTTCCCAATGCACAGCTCCAAGCTGGTTTCAGTAGATGCCCTCTGCAACATCCTCACCCAGCCTTTCCTCAGGATTGCCTGTGCACTGCTCATTTGGACTCTGGCAACGCTCAGTGAAGCCTCCTCAGTCCTCACACTTCTGAGCATATTTGGTCCAAATAGGGCTTCACACCAAAACTAAAACATCTGTCCCTTCATAAAGTTATTAATTCTAAGAGATTTCAAAGAGAGGCAACAGTCATACTCACAAGTTTCTGGGGAGATTTTACCTCTTACTTTTTAAAATTAGACAGGTGGAAGAGGCAGCCAAAGGGCTTTTATACCTTTGTACAGTGTAACGATAAAAGCCAACAAAATCATAATACTTGCCCGCTTCTTGTTTAAAATGCTCTTGCTTGGCTTTAGAAAAGAGAAAACAAATCTTCAGTGTCATTTTGATCAGCACTGCCACCATCTGCACAAGCTTGAACTCATACAGCAGGAACATGCAGACAAATTTCAACCAAGGCAACACCAACAGTGTGTTTTCAGAGCTGACAAAATCAAAGGATAAGGAATTAAACAAAGTGACTCACTGAAGAGCTGAATTGGCTGGCCCACGTTGCCAATCCATTGCTGCAAAGTCTCTCACGGAAAAGCCTGATTGCCGGGGGAGGGGAAGAAAAAGAAAACCACAAATGAGGAAAAAAAAGTTTACTCAACACAATCAGATCTGCTCAATGTGAAAGAAAGAGACAGAGAAAGCATATGTGCTTATCTGGTGCATTGTTGAGCTGTAGCTCTTCTTCCAGACTCAATCAATACATTTTCTCCTTAAATTCCCCTGTCCATGCTGCACAGAAGTCAGCTAGGTTTGTTTACCAGCAGATAACCATCTTAATTAGACTACTGTATTGAAGCCCTGTTCTCAGGGAGCACAGAAATAGTTTTGTTCCCCCTGGTATTGTTTTCCTCCGAAGTGTCTCTTGCTAAATTGAATCTTTTTCTGTTTAATGAAACAGAGTAATGTAAATGCCATCCTGTGATCTTTGTGCCCATGTCACTCCCACTCAAGTGAAACTAGACAGGACCCAGTTAATTAGTACAAGCTGTTAAAACCAAAGAAAAAACGGCATTAATGGACAGCTTATTTATTTCTAAGCATTTCGTTTGCACAGCATCTAAAACAATTGAAATCGAGTAAACCAGCACCAAATTTTTTATGTTTTGAGCATGGAGCCTGTGCACACTGCAGGCAAATTCTTGCAGAATCCACGGTAACTTGAGAAGCAAGTCCTGAGTTACTGAGAAAGCTTTTTCAAGACCCGCATGCCCACTATGCAGGAACCCTCATAGCACAGATCCCTGTGTCATGTGCTGCTACCAGAGGGCACTATGCCACAAGAGTTGTTGCAGACTCATGGCTGGTCAAGGCCAATTCCTAACACCAGCAATACTTGCCAACCCAAATTGAATTCAGTAAAGATTTGCCTTTAAAAGAAGGCAAAACCTGAACCCACACTGTCACATCCTACTGAAGAACTGTTACTTCACATACACATGCAACTTTTTTTCTGATCCTCAACATGTACTGCACACCAACCATGTAACAAGTACTTACAGGGTACGTTTAGGGGCTCAGAGGCACTATACTTTGCTTAGAGTTCCCAGCACACTTCACACAAACTCCCTGGTAAGGCAAGAAGGTGAGAAAGTACTTTTGAAACTATGGGAAACTTGCTTTTCCTGGGACAAGCTTTCCATGGTCATAGGGCCAGTGGCTTTCTGTTCCTTCCTCCTTTCTTCTTAAGAGGGCTATGAATAGAAGAGTGTTTCAGGAAAGAAATCTAGAGCCCTCCCTCACCCAATTTTTGAACAAAGCTACCAAAAATGCAGGTCACATTCCTCCTCCAACTTCTTCCATCTGCATTTCAAAGATAGAGGGGTTGTCCTTCTTCAGCAAGGAGCCCAAACATGATGACCAGTCATTTCAGATCTCCGTCTCTTCAGCAACAAGCAGCAGTGCCAGAGGAAAAACGATGCCAAGAGACCCACCAAAAAAAAATACTTTTCACAAAGTCAGCAACTAGGACAAGTGATCAAGGGGAACTAGGATTAGATTGACAATAAAAAGTATAGGACTATGCCCAAGTCATGCCTCCTAAATGTGGGCATTTCTGTGTGAAACAAGGAGTCACAAAAGCTAGCAAAATATTTGTGTTAAGAGCATGCTTTGATGACTATTTTTTCCCTCAATATTGTGCTCTTGCCACCTGAGAAACTGTAAGCTTTCAATGCAAGTTAAGAAGATTGGCAGAAATTCTTAATCTGTAACTGGCTATTCTTGAAAATTGACTCCAGCAAACTGCTATGTTTTTCACAGTCACAACTCAAAAATAATGTGAAGCAGATTAGGGAAGATGACATAAGCAGTTTTGCAGAGCCATAGTCAAAGATCCAGGTTAAGTAGCTATTCCAGTGTACGCTTTCCATCACTGTTCACCTCAATAGACACACAAATATTAAGAGGTGGGTAACACTTTTCCACACAGTTTTAGCATCAACCAAAACAGGTGGTGATGCCAGAAAAACATAGTTTTCAGAGCAGGCACATTCCACAATATCAGCGCTTTGCTTCTCACCCAGAGCTTCCACTCCACTCCTCCTCATACCTTCTGTACCACACCTAGCATTAGAGAGAGGACCACAGTTTTCCCTTGGCCAAGAACCCTCCTTCCCAACTTGGTGCTGATGACAATCTTAAATTGGGTACTTTGCAGGGCCACTGCTTTTAGACATTGGAAAATTGAACAAATAGGACAATTTGGTGAACTAAACCTAGCCGCTTTCCAGTACTTGAAGGGACCCTACAGGAAAGCTGCGGAGGGACTTTTTACAAGGGTAGGTAATGATAGGACGAGGGGAAATGGCTTTAAACTGGAAGAGGGTAGATTTAGACTAGGCACCAGGGAGAAATTCTTTACTGTGAGGGTGGTGAGACACTGGCACAGGTTGCCCAGGGAAGCCGTGGATGTCCTCTCCCTGGAAATGTTCAAGGTCAGGTTGGACAGGGCTTTGGGCAACCTGGTCTAGTGGGAGGTGTCCCTGCCCATGGCAGGGGGGTTGGAACTAGGTGATCTTTAAGGTCCCTTCCAACCCAGATCATTCTATGATTCTGTGATTCTATGAGATGAAAATGTCACACTCATATATTTATATTATAGCACCTGGTCACTGTAAGTTTATTTTGTACCTGATCCAGCAGCCTTGCTATTGTACTGTATCTATTAAGGCTATTGTCTACTAAATAGCAGGACGAATAATAATGCATCTTTGTTTAAAAAAGAAAAAGTTGAATTTCATTTTCTCAGCAGCCTTGAAGCTGTACAATGAATGTTTGCCAATTCAAACACAACATTTACTCAACCGTTCTTTAGTGCAGTTATGATCATAGAAATAGTTGGATAGTCTTCAGCTGCTCACCACTCCAGTTTGCTTTTTAATTAGTACTGATTCCAGGAAATTAGATGGTTAGATTTCTCAGTACTGTATGCTTTTATGTGCTGTGAATTTATACAGTGACATGATCAAAAAAAGTAACTTTCTGGCCCTGGAATATTGCAACCACGTCTGTCCTGCTTGTTTTCTATCCATTGTCCAATGAAAGCAGTACAAAAATGAGTAAGCCCATTTGTATCCTAGTCATGCCCATGGGCACAGATGAGGTATGAAATCTAATGACAAAGTTTAAGTGAGATCATACATGACTCCCAATATCTTGCTCAAAAGCTGAATAAAGTTAGCTTTGTTCTCAGACATCACCAAGTTAGCAAAGCTCAGTTCTACTTACAAATGAACGTGGATGGCACTTTTGCCATGTTATTCTCCTATCCTTTCACATACCCTTTCAAAGTCCTTTTTAATTGTGCCTAAGCTTTAACATGGTGAAAGCCAAGTGAATCTTACACATTTGAACTAAGCTGTTTTAATCCCATAGCATTTTCAATCCTTCATTTTTTTAAAAAAGGAATTTCTCTCTGTTTCTCCATCTTCCCTTTGCACATGTTAAAATGACTGTACATTAGTCTATAAACCAGTGTTTGAGGAGACCTTAGGAAGCCCTGGAGCCACTCACAGCCATCCAGTTCTCTCTGGACCCAATGTTCAGGGAGAGCACTTCCAGTGCATCTGACCCAGCTCCATCCCTGTGAGGGTCCAATAAGTCTGCTAATGACCCATCTCAGCACTGACTTATGTGGCATCATTTACATGGCCTAGTAACCCAGAACTTGACAGCGCACAACATACAGACCATTTAGACTTTCAGTAGCTCTTTAGCTAGGAATAATAATTCATTTTGAATGACAAAGCACATAGAGATCATGAGGATTTATTGAGTATAACCTACTGTAGTCTATCCATCAATGACGTGCAGTCTCTTACAAAGTTCCTGCACTTACTGTACTTAATGAACACTTCACAAGTTCCTGCAGTATTATTTTTGCCTAATGGGAAAGCATCTTATGTAATTCTCGGGAAGACAGAGGAACTTTCCTAAGCAGTAAAAAGATATGCCTGAGACCTCAGCAACCAAAACACATGCTGATATTTGATAGATGCTGCTCATGTATCAACATTTTCCACTTGCTTTTCTCAGAACACACCACATACTTTAAAATTAACATTTTCATGGCTATTTTGTGATGTAATCTTGTGACCTGCTCCAGAGCAATTGGGGAACACAGTCCTGCTGTGCTTCTCACTGCCAACTTGCCTTGAGTGGGCATCAGAAGCCCAACCCTTGCTTTGCTTGAAATTTGAGTGACGGCAATGATTATTTCCTTTTTTCCTACGGGGAGAAACTCAGAGTCTTCTCATTTTCAGTGTTGTGTCTATCAAGAGCCCTACAAATAAACAATGAAAATTCTCCCTGAGATCAAACTAAAAGTAAGAAACAGCATATCTTCCGTTAAGCTTTTACTGAATACCCTTGAAGATGCCTCTCATCTTTCTTTCATCATTCTTCAAGTTCTCCCATCCTTGCCTCCAGTTTTCTTCTGAATTTGTAATTCTGTGACCACCCATTCTCCCTTTTAGCTCTGTCATAAAGCAGAATGCAGCTCTTTCGCACTCCCTAACTAATGCTGGCCACCTCTCATTTTCATTATTAGTAAGACAACTGCCAAACCAAGACAAAAATCCTCCTACCTACAAGTCCTGGAAGGCAACCAAAATGTCCACTCTGCTTTTCCTCAGATGCAACCTCTTTTCCATAGATGCAACCTCTTGGAACAATGCACTGGTTTTGCTGGGATTGAATTGTAGTATTCCCTTTTCTGTTTCAGCAAAGCTGCATTTCTGGTTGAACTGCAGTGTTTGATTTAGTGAACACAAAGTGATATTATAGCTTTAACTGGGATTGAGTTGTTTTCCTTACAGTGGCTGGTGAGATTTCTTTTGTTTTGGTTCTCACCAACAGTTGTTTATACTATCTCAAGGTTTGTTTTCTAGTCTCTGCCTAAACATGTGTTCATAGTTTCTTTTGTTTTTTCTTTTTCCTTTTTTCTCTCTGCACAAGAGGATGAGGGGAAGGAGAGGGTTAAGTGAAAGCCCAGGATTTTCTGGGACAGGTGACCCAGGACAGATGATCCAGGTGTGACACAAGCTGACCAATAAAGATGTATTCTATCCCACAAATATCACACTCGCTGAGTATGCAGGGGATGCCACCTTCCTTCCCTTCTTTCTTCCCTTCTACTTTGTGATGGCAGCCTGTCTCATCTAGATCATGTGGTGCTTGAGGTTTATCCCTCCCTTGTTGCATTTTTGCTGGCATACAGCCAGTGACTGCTGTCTATGAGCCAAGTATAACTTTGATTGCTTTATTATTGTTTTTCCTATGCTTATTCATTATTATTATTACTATTATTATTATTATTTCAGTTTGGTTTCTTTTAATTATTAAATAGTCTTTATTTCAACATATGAGTTCTTTTACTCTCCCAGTTCTCTCCCCTACCCCACTGGGGAGGGTGAGAGCAAGCAAAAGGCTGTGTGGTGTTTAACTGCTTGCCAGGTTAAACCACAACAGACAACCTGCCAGCTTCAACATTCCTCATTCAAGTTTGACATCTCTAGCAATCCTTTAGGAAACCCACACTGTTCCTGCCCCAGCAGTGGACAGTGACCCTGGAAAAACATTGACACTGGCATAGTTTGGAGACAAAAGAGATATTCCCATTTCATCTGAACATACACATACATCCCTAGTATACATCCCCAAGCACCTGAAGAAGGATGGTCATTAGAGAGTTACTGGCACTCCTCCTCAGCCCCAGAGGTAGACAGGCTCCTTTATCCACCTGCAACAAGTTCAAGACAAACTCAAATCCTCCCACCACGGTAAAAACACCATTCTCCTGAGGAAGGGAAAAATGAGTCTTTTGATTTGGGGAACTATCAACCTGTCAGCCTCACCTTCGTGTCTGGTAAGATCATGGAACAGATTCTCCTAGAAGCATTGATAAGGCACATGGAGGACAGAAAGGTGATTCGAGACAGCCAGCATGGCTTTGCTAGGGGCAAGTCTTGCTTGACCAATCTAGTGGCTTTCTGCAATGGAGTGAGTACATCAGTAGACAAGGAAAGAGCTACGGATGTGATCTATCTGGACTTCTGCAAGGCCTCTGACATGGTCCCCCACAGCATCTTTCTCTCTAAGTTGGAAAGATACAGATTTGATGGCTGGACTGTTCAGTGGATCAGGAATTGGCTGGATGGTCACATCCAGAGAGCAGTGGTCGGTGGCTCGATGTCCAGATGGAAGTCAGTGACAAGTGGTGTCCCTCGAGAGTCCATACTGGGACCAGCGCTTTTTAATATTTTTATTAATGATATTGACAGTGGGATTGAGGGCACCCTCAGCAAGTTCACTGATGATACCAAGCTGGGTGGTGTGGTTAATGTGCCAGAGTGATGGGATGTCATCCAGAGGGATCTGAACAAGCTGGAGAAGTGGGCCCAGATGAATCACAGAATCACAGAATCACTCGGTT
>NW_010168264.1:26348-28925 GCF_000695765.1 Mesitornis unicolor | reverse complement strand
AGCCCCCCCACCGCGATGCCCGCCTGCCCCCCGAGCCGGGGACTGGGGCGCCGGTGACCCCCATGGGGCTGCTCCCCCCGCGGGCATCATGCGGACGATGAGCCCCCCCCTCCTCTGTCTGCTGCTGTGGGACCTCCTCGACCTGGCTCTGGGTGAGTGTCACCCCCCCCCTACGGGGACAAGGGAACCCCTCTGGCCCCTGAAATAACGGGGGCCCTCCCCGCACTCCGGCAAGCGTGCGGCGGATCTGGGCTCTGTAGCCCCCCAGGGCTCGGGAGGGGCTGCAAGGTGGAGGGCAGGCACCCCATTTGGAGCTGGTAACAGGACACCAGTTAACGGGATACTGGTTTTGGACCCAGTAATAGGGAATCCATTAATAGGGTACTGGTTTTGGACTCAGTAGTAGGACACCGGTTAATAGTATATTGGTTTTGGACCTGGTAATAGGGTACCTGTTAATGGGATACTGGTTTTGGACCTGGTAATAGGTCACTCGTTAATACGATACTCGTTTTGGAGCTGATAGCAGGGTTCTTGTTAATAGGATACTGGTTTTGGACACAGCAATGGTGTACCCGTTAATAGGATACTGGTTTCGGACACAGTAATAGGGGACTTGCTAATAGAGCACCCAGTTTGGAGCCGTTAATGGGGTACCCCCCCTAACAAGGGACTGATTTTAAACCCATTTATAGGGTACTGGTTTTGGAGCTGTTAATGGAGTAGCTATAATGGGGGACCTGCTTTGAATCCGATAACTGGGTACTGGGGGACAGAGTAAGAAGGTAGGGGGATGCTTTTCTTCCTTCCCCAAGCCAGCATCACTGCTTGGGGGGAACACACACCAGTATCCCCCTTTTCTGCCACTCCGTACTGGGGCTCCAGCTGCAAGTCTCAGCCCTGGCGAGGGTCTGTGTCCTGGGGATCCCTATGAGCTACATATTTTTTGAGGGAGGGGGATTGCAGCACCCAGGGGCACTCCAGCCCACCCAGCTCTTTGGGCATGCAGTGGGTGCCCCAAACCCTGCAGAAGAGGAGTACCCAGCAGGGAGAAGCAGCCCCTCCAAATCCCTGCTGTCCCAGAGGAGTTGAGTTCCTCAATGAATATTTTGACTCTTGGAGGTTTTAATAAGCCACCTCCCAAAAAAAAGTGGGGCTCCCAGAAGGTGAAAATTATCAGGGTAGGAAACTTTCCCCTCCCCGCATCCTGGAGCATGAGGGGTAGCCGTACATTTCAAGTTTGGGGCATTTGAAGGCAAAATTTTCTCCTTTTTCTCCCTTTTCTCCATGCGCCCTCCCCCCCACTCAAATCACCCGCTGCAGGGTCCCGGGTGGCTGCTCTTTAATGAGCCCAGAGAGACCCGGCTGCTCTCTGGAGGCTTCACTGAGTGCTGGGTGACAGAGGGACGAGCAGAACTTGCTCCATATCTCCTTTTTCTTATTATTTATTATTATTTATAACGTACTTTTTCCTCTTGCAAAGCCGCCGTCAGCCGCTGCAGGGAGGGGGGAGCGGGGGCCGCGCTCTGCGGGGTTGAGGTTGATACAAAGGGGCCAATTCTTCCCTGAAACCACCGGCAAAATCCAAAAGCAGCCCTGGGGGACCGCGGACCATTGAGGCTAACCAGCGCCAGGCTTGGGTTTGGCTGGATGAGGAGGGAGGATGAAGGCATTGAGCATCTCCTGCATCCCTCCTTGCTCTCCCCCTCGTGATGGGTTTTATGTCATGCCGGGCTGCGGCTGCTGCTTTTTCCCCCCTCCCCATCATCCCGAGCATCCCATCGGCATCGCGCTGCCCAGCATGCCTTGATGATAAAACCTGCGCAGCTCCCGGAGGGGGGGGAAACTTGTGCTAAATCCAGCGCTGCCTCCCACCTGGGTCCCCTCCCCACCTCTGCTGTCGTTTTAAGGTCACGAGTAGATAATTTTCAAGGAACAATGCATCCCCCACCCCAGTTCTTCCCCAGCGGCGAGCTGTCCGTCACTGCTGCATGGATCGTTTTTTCCTTCCTTTTGCTTATTTTTTCTATTGCTCCAAATTGGGTGATTGCTCTTCCGCTGCCAATTTGTGAGAACAGGCGAGTGCCTGTGGGGAAATCTGTGTTTGAAATGTCTTGTTTTGGGGGAAAGAAAGAGGTAAAAGTTGTTTTGCAGTGGGTCTAGAGAGAGCTGAAGGCCCCCAGAGGTGGGGTTGCGGGTTATGAAGCAATGTGAGAGGAGGATCCCGGCATTTGGGCAGGTCTGGGGGACAACGCTTGGGTTTGGGCATCTACGAGCTGGGTTTTGGCTCTTAAAACCACACTGGGACTTTGCTGCTTTCCTGTATCCCACGGCTTGACTGCTTTAAATATCTCCCAGCCCTCTGCAGAGAAATGCTGTTCCCAAAAAAAGGCCAATTTACACTTTGCTTTTCCAGCAAACAGCTCAAAATCGTTGCAAAACCCCTGATTCTGGGGATGGGGGAGGGCGCTCATTCTGATGCCCCTGTTTGCTGCGGGCAGCAGGAGACTGTGGGAGGCCGAGCTCGGCTCCTGAAATCCAGCGGGCAGATGGCTTTTCCGTGGCTGCACGCAACCC
>NW_010168264.1:0-26310 GCF_000695765.1 Mesitornis unicolor | reverse complement strand
CGTGCCCGCCGAAATCTGCCCCCTCCCCATCCCAGTGCAGGATCAAGCGGGATCCAGCCGCATCGCTTGGGTAGACACAGGAGGACAAACTTCCAAGCTCTTCCCTATGAATCTGTCTGCCATAGACTTCCAAAACCATTTTGGGGAGGAATTTTGCCTAGTTTTATTGTCACCTTATTTCTTGCATGATACTGGCACGGTGGGCAGCTGGATCCAGGAGGAGCGGCAAGATCCCTCTGCCAGCGTGGAGGATAGCACCAAGGATCCATCTGAAGCAATTCCCATCCCACAAAGCATCTTCTGCCTTCATGGGAGCATTTTGGGGGTTTCCAGCCATTGCCTCATAACGAAAAACCCCTTTTCTTTACCCAAATGAAGCTGCTTACTCCATTGCTGGGCTGGATCCTTCCCACTGTGTTATCCATCCCTCCAGTGAGCACCACCCCTTTTAAAATACAGTTTTATTTTTTTTCTCCTAACAAGCTCAATCTCTCTGTTTGGCCCAAGAAAAACCCGCCTAGGGCAGGGCTAAGTGGGTTAAAGAGCCACAAAGATGGAAAAAAATGAGGGCATGCGGAGGAGGCGAGTGGCTGGACCACAGATAATGATGGAGGCGAGCGACTGGACCAGGGATAACGATGGAGCTGTAGCCCCAGGGCCAGATTTTTTGGAAGTCCCATCTGCAAGCGAGGGCGCTGGCGTCTTGGCATCACCGAAACGCGGGCGGGCTGCCGAGGTGGCGCTCAGCTCATCGCCCGAAAATGCGCCCCCCCTCCTCCGACGCTCGGCTGGGTTTGTTTTACAGCTGTGGAAAATTGGAGCCGTGTTTTTGCAAACACGAGAGGGAGGGCTAAATATGTTGAGTTTTGATCTCGGCGAGATATTTCTATAGGCTTTATCTGAGCTGTCTGCATTGGCTTGAATATTCCCCCTCCATGGCACCTCCTGTGATGATTGAAAAAAGGGGAAAATTCAAGTTTGGCTCCTTTTTTGAAGCTGATTGTGGGGTTTTGTGGGCTTTGCCCCAAAAGGGCAGGGACCTACCCTTAGGGATGTGCTCACGGCGCTTCTCCAAGCCAAAAATACAGCTTGGAAAAATCGCTTTGCAGTTGTTATTTTGATCAGCAAGCTGAAATTCTCCCCCTTTCTCCTTTTCCGGGCCCCCCCTGAGGCTTTTCCTTGCAGGGATTTTCCCAGCTCGCATGCGAGCCCTGGGGCGCCTCTTCCTTGCGAGCCTGGAAAAGCTCATTTCTCTCTTTTCCGTCAGAAAATACCAGCGTGTGGCTTTAACTGGGCTGACAGGAGCCACCTGCTCGCGTCTCTGCCGAGCTCATTTAGAGGAAGGAGGCGTTGGGTGGGAGTTTGGGTGCTGGGGGGGGAGCACAGGGAAAGGAGGAGCATTCTCTACCACGTGGGAGCAAAACCTGCCCTAATCCACCTCCAAATTCACGGCACTGACCTGGAAACCCACCTGTGCTCCCTCCGTCCTTTTCTACTCCTGTTTTTCCCTGGCAAACCTTGTGTTCAGCTCAGGGTCGTGTCCTTTTTTATTTATTTATTTTTTAAAATAATTTCTTACTGTGTCCATGAATTCTGCGTTTCCATGAAGCCTGTGCTTTGCTCTCTGGGGAAACCCACACCATGTGGGTGGCCGAAGCCCCTTCCGAAAATCCTCCTGACCATGCTAATTGCCCTTCCCCAATTAGCCCAATTTTTCCTCTTCCTGCCAGCTGCGTTTTGTAGCGGTTTATAGCTGCCAGTTTGAATCCAGAACTCTCAAAAAAAGCTTTAAGGATCTTCCTCTCGCCTTGTACCTTCCCAAGCTCATCAGCATCTTTGGGATGTGGAGATAATTTGTGCTTAATTTCTCCTCCTGTGTTAAATCATGGCTGTCCTGGAGCATTTCTAAAGCTCCCTCATGTATCAGAGCTCAGCTTTGGAGTATTTACCCCCCAGATTCCCTTTTTGCAAAGAGGAATCCTTCGGTATTGGTACCACTCCCCCCCAAAAAAAAAGCTTTGGGATGCTGTAGGGTTTGGGTAAGGGGTGTCGCTCCCCTCTGTGCTGCAATGGGGACTGAGGTTACTGATACTGGCTTTACTCCTATGAGCCTGGAGCTGAGCAGCTCCTGCTATATGCAATGTAGTAGTTGCAGTGTGCTGTGGGTTAAATGCAAGGTTCTACGTGCTATATGCTACATGCTATGTGTAATGTGTTGTGTGCTATATAGAGTGTGCTAAATGCAAGGTTCTATATGCTAAATTGAAGGTGCTACATGCTAGATGCTGTATGCTAAATGCAAGCTGCTGTATGCTAAATGCAAGCTGCTGCATGCTAAATGCAAGATGCTATGTGCTATACACTGCATGCTAAATGCAAGGTGCTACTTACTATATGCTAAATGCTATATGCATCATGCTAAATGTTATATACACCGCAACCCTTCTATATGCCCTGCGGCTTTTCTGATGTCTCCAAGTTCCTGCAGTCAAGCTCTACCCTGGTGTTGCATCCCAACTTCAGCAATGTGGAAATGCGGCTCAGCTCCTGTGTCTGTGGGGTTTTGAGGAGCATTCAGATGCGATGTTAACCATGCTCTCACCAGCCTCCCCATCCCCTGGAGTTGTTTCAGGGTTTCACGTGCTCCACCTGCCTTTTTTTTTTTTCCTCTGGTTGTCACTGCAGAAATTGTCTTTTCTATCAGCAAATCCTTGACTGGGAACGCTTGACCGACTCTCGCCTGACTCCTTTTGCTGAGTGCTTGAAGATCTGCCGATGAAAAGCTCTTCGCAGTGTCGGGATAAGAGCAGGGTTTATTTAATCCAGATGCACTAATGGCTTGGGAATTAGGCTGAGACAGGGGCAAGGCTCATGCTGAGGCTCCTGCAGTGCTTTTGCTGAGGGAAAAGCCTTCCAGGGAGGTGGGGATGGAGCCAAAACCTCACCCTGGCAAGGATGGAGATGGCCAGGACCTGCCTGGGACAGGGAGGATGAAGCATCACCCCCTTGGGACCGACTGGTGATGGGATTTCCTTAGTGCTTTGAGGTTTTTCCCTTGTTTTCAAAGAGAAAACCTTGACTTCAGTGATACCGAGTCAGTCTCCTTGCTCAGACATCAGCAAAGAAGGAAAGTCAAGAGAAGGAGTCCCCAAACTCCTATTTTTGGGAGGCAGGAGGCACAGCTCTCGCCGTGCAAACTTCCCTGCTTGTAAATCCCAGCCATGCGGGAAGGATGCAGCTGACGGGGCTGGTTTTGTTCCCTTGCCAAGCTCTGCTCTCTTTGCCCTTTTGTTTGCTTTCCGCCGAGGCGCTCGGCGTACTGATGGGCTTGTTTTTTCCGCTAATGACTGGTGCTCACATTATTTCTCCCCAGCATTATCTCCTTCCCACTTTTTCCCCTCTCCTTCCTAAAATTAAACCCTTAATCACTGGCTTGTTTTTGCAACACTTTTGGCACCGAATTCGCCAGGAGCGCCAAGGGCTGATAGGCTCATAGCAAAGCACAGGGACCATAACCCACCACTGCAGTTCCCTCTATGGCGTTAGTCTTATAAAATTAGATTTTTTTTAAGATCTGTAGAAACATTTGGACCAGGGAAGGCATGTGCCCTCCCCTCAAGTTGTGCCAGGATGAGTTTAGGTTGGATATGAGGAGGAATTTCTTTGCTGAAAGGGTTGTTAAGCACTGGAAGGGGCTGCCCAGGGAGGTGGAGGAGTCACCATCCCTGGAGGTGTCTAAAAGACGAGATGTTGTGCTTGGAGACATGATCTAGTGGCAGACTTAGGGCTGGATCAATGGTTGGACTCGATCTTGAAGGTCTTTTCCAACCAAAGCCATACAATGATCTTGCAGGTTTATCATCATCATCGAATCATAGAAACATTTGGTTGGAAAAGACCTTGGAAATCATAGAAATATTTGGTTGGAAAAGACCTTGGGGAACATCAGGTAAACCCCCATTTCCCAGCAGAAAGATGTTAGAACCCAATGGAAAGGAGCTGTGGAGGTGGAAACATGGTCTCGCTGAGCCCTTCCAAGCCTCCAGACCACACATTTTGTCTCCTCTGGTGTCGGGAGTCCATCTCCATTTGCAGAATCCTTCTTGGCTGGAAGTCTGGGTGTCTCGGAAGCATTGCAAAACGGAGCAGGGGAGGCAGGGATTTAGTTCTTCTCCTGCCCAAACCTCTGTATAATTTCCCATTTTATATAATGCCATCAACAATATGATTTGGAGAGGAGGGCGAAGGGGATTAGCAGCAGTTATTCCAGCCCCTCTCTGCCTCTCTGTGCCTGGAGATAAATCCTGATGCTGCATCCTATCTGGCCAGGACAAGGAAAAGGGGAGCTGGAGCCCCCTCCACCGTGCTTTGCACATGCATTTATATGTATTTATTTCTTTGCAAAGGGATGTGTGGCAACGGGGAGGGGCTGGAGCAATGCAGAGATGGTCCGTGGTGGGAGCTTGGTTCTTCCTGAGGGAGCAAAGGGATGGGTGGTATGCAGGGTGATGGAGGGATGTGTTGAGTGGCATTTGGGTTTGCCCCTAGGTGGTCTGCTCTCCATGGAAATGCTTTTTTTTGGAGATGGGTTGCATGGATAACCCTGGATTTGCTGATAGCAACGTTTCTTTTGATGGCGATCATGCTGAGGATGCCCAGTTGGTCCCCAAGGTGTGTTGTGTTCTTGGTGCTGATAGTGCTTGAAAAGAGGAAGACGATGAAACGGGTGATTTTCGGTGGCAGTTGTCATGATCACAGGTGCCAAGTGATGGCTTTGGTTGCTGCTGGCTTCTTGCTGAGATGGACCATAATAGCAGGAGGGGGAGGAAAAACCTCCAGCACAACAGGTATCACTAAACACACAATAACCCCAATTTTGAGGTGGGGGGAGGTGTGCGTGAGCTGTGCTCCCAGTACCCCAGCGAGCCCTCTCATAGAGCTGAGCACTTTCTCCATCACAAGTTGGCTGTTGGCTGCATCTTCCCTTCTGCAAAAAAACCCCCAAAATCCTTGGTTTGGTTGGAAATGGTCCAGAAGGGGATTTTAACGGCCAAGTGATTTAGGTTTCCATGCCAGCTTTGCACCTCCAGAGAGCAAGGTTCAAAGCTTGGTTCTAAGTCACGCTTAGGAAGATTTCCAGCCTGAATTTGGGTAGTCCCTCAATGCACCATGATCTGAGATGCTTTTTCTGCTCCATCAAGCATCTTTCTGGTATTGTAACCCCAGAAAAGCCTTGTTTCCTGCAGATTTAGCTTCTGCAGGAGCTATTAGAAGAAGGGACCACACGCACAGGCTTTGCCATCGCCATGCCTTGCTTGCAGCACCCAGAGCATCCCAAGAGTCAGTGGCTGAATTTGGCTGGGTTGGTTTTTTTTTTTGCTTTTCTCCTAAATATATACCTGCTAAGATGTATCGCAGAAGGATGTGATGGCTCAGAGCATGGTGGGAGAATCTGGCCAGCTTTGCCTTGCCCAGCATCCCAAAATACATCCAAGAAGCAGTGTTTTCTCCATGTAGGATGATTAACAGGCTAGATCTGCTGGCGGAGTAGCACCATGTAATGGGTAGATATTGCTCCAGGAAGGACGCAAAAGATGCATCATCAGCAGGAGCCAGAGTTGGGCGATGATGCTGCTGCTTTGGCTTCCAGACAGCCCATCATTCATGGAGAAAAACCTCCAGCGCCTCAGCTCTGCTTGGGTCATCTTCCCCCTCCAACTCAATGATGAGATATTTTCCATAAGCTTTGGCCAAGGTGGCTTTTTTAAAGCTATGCTTGCGTCTTATTGCGTTATTATGGTGGTGGGTTTTTTTGTGCTTCTCTAAGGAAGTTCTTGGCTAGCTGTTGATGTATGCAAACGGGCTGAGGATAGTCGGATTTCCTTCTGACGGAGAGTGAATTTACACCGCTGTAATTATAGCAGCGGTGTGGGAGTGGAGCGATGCTTGAGGAAGCGCAGTTTCCAAATTAAACCCTTCTGCTCCTAGAAATGTGGCTTTATTTTTTTTACTTTTTTTTTTTTTATTTTAGAGCAGGAAACCACATCTGAGCGACTTCACGTTGGGAAGTGATTTAGAGGGGGCAGGATTTGGGCACGAGGCTGTTAGGGATGCTCGTGCCTCTCAGTTTGTTTGCATGGACCACCCTCCTCCGCCTTCTGATCTGCTAAAAAGCTCCCCGCCGCGAGAAAACAACCCGCCTCTTTAAAATGGAAAGGGCTTATTTCAACAATGTTATCTCTCTGGTGAAGGGAGAGAGCATATTGAATGGTTATATTTAGTGTCGGGTGTAGGACAAAGCAGATGCAGAGCGATTTTTAACGACAGGAATGTTAATCACTTATGCCACACCGCCTCGGAGATGTGTATATATATTTTTTATATATATTTGTAATGCACACGTGCTCACCCACCCGTGTACTCCTTGAGGGTGAGGACAGAAGTTGAGCATTCCTCTGATTTGCTTTTTGACCTTTTTCCACCTTGGAAAGCCCCTTCTGGGGAGCTGGCAATCCCCTAAAACGCACAGCAGGAGGGATGCACTTTGGCTCTATGGGGCTATGAGCTGCCCCCCCTCCTTCCTACCCTGCCAAAATGCGATGAGGGTGGGAAGGAGAGCGCTTACAGGCTTGCAAATGGGCTCTTTAACAGCTCCAGCCATGCTCTCCCTGCCGGCGAGCTGCGAGGAAAGCCTACCGCATTACCCAGCCTCTATTACCCACCCTCGCGGGAGCACTGAATTAAAGGAAATATTTTATGATCCTACGCTTCGTTATGTTTTATTAAAAGCAGAGCATCGGCCTCCCCTGCCACATTCATCAGATCAGAGGCTCTGCTGGTGGTTTGGTTTTTTTTTTTCCTCTCCCTGCCAAGCTCTTGCTGTTGTTCCCAAAGCATCCAACTGCTTGGGTTGGCTGTAGAACCGGGCCAGAGTCTCCAGGAAAATAGGCAACAGGGTGAAAAATGTGGGTGCTTGGTTTATCTAAGGATGCTCCATACCCAAACTGGCTTAGGGATGGTGAGTGGTGAATAGGGATGGACATGGGAAAGTGGCGTCACGTGGAGATGTCACCCCATGGAGGGACTTGGGTTATGGATGGAAATGAGCACATCCCCATGCAAAGATGCTTGGAAAAGCCTCTTTCCGTTTTTGAGCTTTGCTCCATCTCAGGGTGATCAAGCCCAGGGTGGAAAATCCTCCATGACACTACTACATTGGGGGAAAAGACCCCCAAAAATGCCAGCATCCCCTTTGCAGAGCTAAATTAGCAAACAGGGCTGGGAGTTTGCTGCATTGGCCTTTGAGATCAGCGGCAAAGAGCCAGGCAAATATTGATAGCTGGGCATATCTGAAAGCAGTTGTGAGACAGAAAGGTATTAATTAGCGGTTATTTCTCAACGGTGTGGAGATGGATAGGGATTAAGGGAACAGCCATGTGCATCCTCTCCGTAAGAGCAGAGAAGTAACGGTAAATCAGCGTTATGAATCGGTGCTGTAAGAGGGAGATATGTTTTAATCTTATTAGCGGTGCGGCATTACTGAGAGAGCAAAGGGATTATTAATCACGGTGCGTAAATCGGGGAGAAGAGGGTAGCTTCAAATTAGCGATCCTGCTTCATAGAGTTAGAGCCAAGAGGAGGTGGTGAAGATGGGGGTGAAAAGGCAGGAGATGGAGGGGGAGGTACCAAGGAAAGGGCAAAAAGCCCCATGCCAGGGGATGAGGATGGGGTTGGGATGTGGCTGCCCCCTGCCTCAGCCAAATCGGTGCCCCGGAGTGAAGGGTCGTCCCTGGGCCAGGGTCAAAGCCCAGAGCTGGAAATCCCTGAAGACTGCATCTGTTGTAATGTAGGATCTGCAGGTATCTGTCCCACCAGACCATCCCTTCAGTCCTCCATCCCTTTGTTCCTCCATCCTTTCCTCTGTTGCTCTCTCCCTCTGTCCATCCCTTCTATCATCCCTCTACTCTTCCCTTCATCCATCCCATCGTCCCTCTATTCTATCCATCCCTTCCTCCATCCTTCCCTCCATCCATCCCTCTTTTTCCATCCATCCTTTTCTCCCTCCCTCTTTCAATCCTTCCCTTCATCCTCTACCCCCATACACAACCAGTAGAAGACACCAGCTGCCTCTGACACACTCCCCATGTGAGCACCAAGGGTTTTGCAGCGGTGGAGGAAAGGAGTAGGGTGGCTTTGGCTGCTTTTTAGCACCCAGCTTGGCTAACGACAGTGCCAATCTGGGTGCCCCAGGCTCCCCTGAGGTCACTTTTGGAGTAAAAAGCTGCACATCACACTTAATTGCAAAAAAAAAAAGGGGG
Source organism: Mesitornis unicolor (assembly GCF_000695765.1). Lineage (NCBI taxonomy): Eukaryota > Metazoa > Chordata > Aves > Mesitornithiformes > Mesitornithidae > Mesitornis > Mesitornis unicolor. The sequence goes on along the minus strand of NW_010168264.1, from coordinate 17,992 downwards.
ATTTTGTAGCACTTGAGTCTTCTGACATAAGGCTTTATTTTCCTCCACTCTCTGTCCAAGGTTGTGCCTTTGAAGAAGTTGTTCAGAAGGAAAATGGAAAAAAATAAAAAATTAATAGTAATAATCCCTTTCCAGTTACATGGTGCAGGAATCGATGGTGCGGGCAGAGATCACTCACAGCAGACACTTGGGGAGGGAGGCGGAGAATCGATGGCTGCCTCATTTGTCACCAATCAGAAATATGGGAGAATTGGATTTCCTGCAAATAGAGAAATAAATAAGCAAATTCATCTTCTGGGTCATGGTCAACTGCTTCTCCTGGACCCCCTTGGCATGGCAAAACCCCCTGGCGCCTCGCTAGATCTCTTAACTTGGTGGGAAACCTGACGGCAGCATCTAAACCTAAATCTTTATCCTCGTTCTGCAGCGAAATTAATGATTTTTCCCCCTTCTGCCCACTCCAAGCCTGTGTATCTCCTGCTAAAGCTGTAAAAAGAGAAGGTTTAGGAAGGATTGTAGAGTTTCAGATGGGAAAACTCAAAACCAGGTTAATTTTTTTTTGAGAAGTAGTACCTCTAATCACCTATTGCTGTTACTCTGGGATGGGATTTTTGCTAGGTGAGTTTGTAAAGGCTCTTGCATTCCTCCTTGTGAGTGGTGAAACTGAGTCATGGAGCAGGATTCACTCCAAAAGTTAACCTTCCAGCAGCTCCCTGCAGCTCCCGGCTCTGCAAATTAGCCCTGCCAGGGATTACACTCCAGCCTAGACTAACGCCTCAAGCCATGGTTTCTGATAATTAGCTGCTGGCAGCGTAATGCTCACCCCAATGGAGGGTGAAGCAGTGGCAAAGCCATTGCCTGCAGCCACCAGGTCCCTCCCCAGTTCACCCAAGACATCGATTGGTCTTTGCCAAGGGCTCAGCACTATTTTTCCCAGCTTTCAACATCTCTATTGAATCTATCAGCTTCAGGTTAAAGCTCTAACAAACCGGGCTGGATACGAACAATTTCCCTTTTTTTCCTCCTGAATTGCATCTCTGGGGTGGTTTTTGCTAGATGGTGTTTTCAGTGCTGGGACTGTCAATGCCAGATGAGGTTTCTCCATAATCCCCTGTGCACAGGGGCAGCATCCAGATGTTGTATCTTCCCAATGTTGTGTCTTCCTGATGCCAACACAGGAAGGGATGCCACAATGGATCCAGTTGATGAGGAATCTCTTCTGGGTTGGGATGGAAAGCTGAGCCTGTTACTGAAGAAGACGTACTGGGCATTTACTGGTAGGGGAAAAAAAACCAGTTTCCAGTCCTTTGCAGTGTGAGATTACAATATGGTATCATCTTCTCCTGCCACACTTGTTTCTGGATTAAACCCCACATCTGCACTGGGGGGATTTACTGGAGATTAGCAGATCCCACCACCCTCACCATGATGCCACTTGATTAAAAATAATGGAAAATCGGTGAATTTTTAGCATGCGTGAGCCCTGGGGAGGCTACAAAGGTTGCAGGGTACCTGGGCATCATGGCCCCAGGCGTTAACCCCCATCACACCTGGGTGTTGGGAAGGTTTTGTGCTCTAATGCAAGGTTTTTTTCGAGGATGCTGCACCATCCTAGAGCTATTGCATGCAATTTAGTGCCCTGTGATCACTTCTGCTCTGCAAAAGTGGAGTTGTAGGAAAATTCCTCATCCAGCGAGCTCAGGATTTGCTGGGGAAAGACCAAGCCCCCACTGCAAGTCTCTGTAAAAATGCATGTAATTACTGTACTGCTGGTAGAGTGAGAACGGGGTAAAATAAGAAAGAACTGGGGTTCTTTAGCAGGTCTCAGGGTTAATTAGGATCTACAATGAGGCACTATTAGAAAAAGGAGAAAGCAAATCTCTCCTGGGAGTTATTAGCAGAAGTGGGACACAGGAGGGAATCATTGCTCTGCAGTTGGGGACTAGGGGTGACAGCAGTTTTGGGTGGAAAGCTTTAAGAAAACTCCAACTGCTGCAGAGGAAATCCACAGGAGAGCGAGAAATCCTGCAGGAACTGGGTTTGCTTAATTGGGGAAGGGAAAATTTGGGGTGAGAGGGGAAGGCATGAATAATTAGAGCCTGTGCAATGGAAATGGGCGGCATCTCCCACTTGTTGCTCATTGTTTTGCCCAAATCTGTTGGCTTTTGCTTGTGGGATGGCAATAAAATTGGGGTGCAGTTGGTTTAGGGGGCTCTGCCTTAAATAGCTGGTGCGGGGTTTTTCAAACTGCACAAATGGCAGACTGCACTGCAGGCAATCAGCCCCTATTTGCATATATGCATACATGCAAATGAAGAGCACAATCTCCATTTTAAAAAATGGGGCATCTGAGGCCCTGGTTGACCTGGGTGCGTTTTGGGCTGCATTTTGGCATCAGCTGCTGCTTGCACAGCAGAGGACAGGCCAAGAATTGCTGGTGAAGTCATTGCTCCAAATCAGTAATGCTGCTGGGTTTTGGAGGGAATTTGGCTCTGCCAGACTCGGTTTCCCTTCTCTCCTGGGACTAGACATTATTTAGTACTCTAAAAACCAAAAAAAGCACCCAGGATGGCCAAATCCTTAAATAACCCATAAACAGGGATAAAGGAACGGGACTGATGAGCAATGTAATGATGACAAACATCTTCCCCTTCCAAAAAACCAAACCCAATGACCCATCACAGGTCATGGCCACCAATTTTAGCAGCTCTAAACCGCAGCTGGGTGCTTCGGCACTGTGCTAAAGCATTATATTTTAATGGCAGTATCAGTAGGGTGAAGATGCAGTAGTAAAATACACTCCCTCCCCCCCCGCAGCATCGTTAGGAGATGGAGGCGTGCGTCGTAAGCCGTCAGCTTTACGGCAATGCGCTGAGCACGCCGGCGGTGTTGGGGGGAGAAATTATAAATAAAACTTTACTGCACTAGAGTAAATGCTGCTAAACATACTTCACGTCTGCGCGGCGGTGGGAGATAAATATTCAATCTTTAATTTATGTATGTGGCTTCCCAGCCGGCGCAGGGAGGGTCTGATAGCAGCTAATAAAATACGACGTATCGAGAAGAGTTATCAATGCAACAAGCACAACCCTGCCGATAATCTGCATGAGGTGGTGAGACCCATCTTCTTCGCATTGACTGCATTTTGGGGAGTTGATTTATGAGGTTTTGGGGTTGGACAAGTGTTGCCCAAGGGGCTGTTGGTTTTGGTCATGTCTCTGGTCTTTCTCCATGTGTAAAGATATACTTATCTAGGGGTAATCTTAGTCTTCAGCCTTGGGGGTGTTGAAATATTACCTAAATGGAAGATATTTCCCATTCATCCTAGTAAGGTATCCCCTAAATCCCACTGCTCCCAGTTGTTCAGTGCCTGTTGCTTTCTTCCAAGCCTCCTTTTTCTTGCATTCATGCACTCCTCCACTATCTGGAGCACCTCTCGTTTTGTAGGCGGTGGGTTTAGCTTCTCGTTGGCTCACGGCTCTTGAGGTGGGCAGGATGCATCCTTTGGCTTCACGACTTCATGATTTACGCCACCAACGTTGTATCTCTTGAGTTTCTATCTGGGAAATTGCCTGATTTTTAGGTTGAGAGATCCATTGAGCAGCCAAATGATGCATACAAGGTCGTTCTGGGTGTTTGTAGCAGGGCAAGAGCTTGCTCCAGCTGAATGCTCCGGCCGTTTTGCCTCAAAACTTCCATCTTTTTACTGAAATGACCCATTTCCCAAGGATTTAGGGCAAACAGCTTGACAGAGATGTAGTACAAGCACTAACTTGGCGTCGCAAGTAAAAGAAGCCGAGCTCAAAATGGGCTTTCTCATCTTGTGCTTCGGTGAGCTGGAACAGCCTTGCCGATGAGGCTTCGCGTATAAAATGCGCGATGAAGACGTTACAGTGGGTTTTGTTTCATGCCGTGCCCAAGCCGTGTAGCTGATACGGATGGCTCTCTCCATGGTGGATTTGTTTGTCGGGAGCCACGCACCAAAGGTGACAAGAAGCTTGTAAAAAGTCAGTGTTTACATCTATTTTATTAGCCGGCACTTGGTGATGGATAGAGCTGGTGCTTGAGGAGTGGATAGAAGAGTTACAGGAGGGGGAAAAGTGAAAATGCAGGATGGAGAAGATAGAGAAGAGGCAGGAGTTGGGCGTTGTGGATGGAGAAGGAAACACCGCAGCATCCTGAGGCTCCCACCACCCAAATCACCCATTGGATTTGCACACCTAAAGTGGCCCAAATTCTCCTTTTCTTTGCTTGAGGCCATTTACTGTGCTGAGGTTGCACTGATGTGCATGAGAACCCCACTGAGCCTAAGCATTTGTAACGTCTTTTCAGCCCAGCGTGATCCGTTTTGAGCCTCGCTCTTCACTTCTCTGCAGCCTACGGTGTTGCTGCACCATACCAGGGCTTAGCTATAGATGCTGGTGAGTAAGATCCAATCTCTGCCCTTAAGAATGTAAAAATGACTGTAGTGTTCATAATGAGGGCAAAACTGGTCTAAAAATTGATTTTTTTGAAGGTCTATTGACATAACTCTTTTGGAAGCTCTTACGTGATTACTTAGTGTTGAAGATGCTCTCCATGATGCTAAGACAGCTGCACATAAGGGATGTTGGGTACCATGGTGCAGCACAAAATTAGGCGCTATTTCTTTTTCTTTTTGACCAGGGTATTTTTTCCAGGAGAAATCCAGGATTAAAGGGAAAAAAAAAGCTGTGGGCAGCTTTTTTAAACCCATCTGGGTTTAAAGTGGGTTTTGGCACCAGCATTACAATCATTGGGAGTTGGGTTTCGTTTTTACGTTCTACATTTGTATTATAAAAAACTTTGGACTGGGACATGGTGATAAAATGTGACTAGGAAAGCTTCATCATTTTGTAGTTTTGACACATTTTGATCATGAAATCCTAACTGAAGTAGACCCCTTAGGGTCTGGCTGTCCCCAGCAGCCCCAGTGAAGTGATTTTCTCAGTTAATCTTGATTTAAAAGGGGTCAAAAGGCCAAACCGGCCACGCTCAATCAATGTATTCATTAAAATTATTGATTTGCATTACAAAGAGCTAACAAGACACAAGACGCATCCATAGGATCTGTCAGGTTCAACGTACATATTTAGTTAGAGAAAAATGGACCAAAGCATACTCTTTATGTACTCCCTATATATTCTATCTCTCTTCTCCCTGGGTCTGCAATGTCTACAGATTTAGGGGCTGGTTTGGTCCAGCAACCCCCATGAAGAATAATTAGAGGTGCAGCTGCAAAGTGTTTCCTCCCACTTATGCAAATAGATGAGGTAAGAGGCATCTAATTAAATGTTTGTACTTTAACACACCGCGGTGTGAAGGAAGATGAATTTTAATTACCGGCTCTTAATTGTTTGGTCGGCCTGTTAATATCCTATTTACGGAGTATTAATACAATTTGCTCTCTGCCAGCAGGGCTCTTCCTCACAGCAGGCGATGCTGGCTTTCGCGGTTTTATTTCACGAAACTGCCACGTTTTGCAAAAAACAGAGCAATTTCGGGTTGGTCAGCGGTGGGTTTGGGGGTGCTGAGCCCCGCTGGCACTCGCCCTTTGGTTTTCCTGAAGGAAAAGGTGGAAATTCAAGGAAAACTCAAGCAGCTCATGCCTTTAGAAACACAAACGGGCTCCCCCCAACCCATTTTTTTTCCTTTGCCAAAGGACCATCTCCATTGGAAGCATAATGCTGACTCCATCTGCCACATCCCATTTCACTCGCTGTTGCTAAACCTGTGTTAAAACAGTCCTCCCTTAAAAAAAAAAAATAGAAAAAGTCAGTGCAGCAGCTTTCTGGGAAAAAAACCTCAAGATTCAGCAAAATTTGGCCACATCGGACTGGGACAGATGTGAATCCTTCACTGGTTCTTGCCTCTTGCAGCCCTCCTGGGTTAGGAAGGAGAGACAGCGACACATTATAATTGTAAATTGTCCTGGAATATCATAAATAAGGCATCGCCAGAGATGGGAAGGGAGGGAGGAGGTCTTTGGCGTGCTCGCAGGAACGAGAGCAACTGCTGGCGTTTAATCTTTAATGAACAAGATGTTGCAAAGTGCTGCAAGTCAAAGCATGTTTGCTTAATGTTGCTCAGCCCCGGCGTGCGGCGGGTGATGTCCCTGTCCCCGGGCCTCCGCGCATGGCCATGAACCCTCGCATTCTGCTGATCTCCCCTTGTGCCGCCTGTCATCTTCCTTGGGTGGAAAACGGGGACCAGAAATGCTCCCTGCTCTTTTTTGGGGTGATTTGCAATTCTTTAGGATCTTAGCCCGCTTTTCTGTAGGAGACAAAGTGCCTCCTGGAGCAGCAAATGCCTGAAATCCTGGGAAATTATGAAAAGCTGCTGGTTGGGGGAGTTCTGGTCCCTTTTTCCCCCCATTCCTACTTATATTTGCACCCCAAAATACCGTCTTTGATACTGGAAAAGTGAGTGCCGGAAGGCGGTGAAGGAATTGGTGTGAATTATGTATGAGCCCCACTAATCACGGGCTGATTAAAATGATGTGTTAATATTATCTCTCGCTGTCACCTCCACCGAGAGGGACGTGTCAGCACCTGAAGGATGGGGGGGATGTGGCGGGGACAGGTGAGGCAGCTGCGTGCCCCACGTGTCCCCTCCTCCAGCTCCATCCCGATGCATTGCTGATTGCATCTGATCCCTGGAAATGCCACTTGGGCATCCCCAAATGCAAGGCTGGGGTCAGGTTGAACCTCAGGGACCTGTCCCAAAGGGGTGAAGCCCATTATCGGTTTTTTGGAAAGCACCGAGAGGTGAGAAATTGGGGAACGGGAGTGCTGGTTGATATTAATAAATGAATGCTTAATTTAGAGGTAGCTTAAAAAACACCAGGCACATGGGGAAGATGTGGAGGGGTTGCTTTGCGGGGCTGGGATGTGTCAAAAGTCTCCATCGCCCCGAGGTTTCCAAGGGCACCCAGGGTTGCTGTGATGGGTTGCCCTTGGGCAGCTGCCAGCCCCTCTCCCGCTCCTCAACAGTACAGGGGGAACCTCAGCCTTTTTTGGGGGGTCAGCCACATGTGCTGCATCCAAAGAGATCTCCATGGCTGCTCTCATGTGAAAAAAATCCCCCGTGGGATGCTCAAACGGGGCAGAAATGGGGCTTTCTGCCAGTGGAAGCATCCGGCCACGTCCTCCACTTGCACAGCCGGGGCAAAACCTGCCTCCTCCCTCACAGCTATTTTGTAATTGAAAGCGCCGAGCATGTTACAATGTGCTCCTTTTATTAATGTGTCACTCCTGATTTAAAAGGACATTTCATTTATCTTTCCCTTCCCCCTCCTTTGGCTTATTTTTTGTCCCCCACTTAAGCTGGATATCTCAAGAATTCCCACTGTTCCCTAGCAAAAATACTCTTTTCTCCTCGGGGATGCGATCTAATCAGAGGGCTGAATTTCCATAGGTCAGAATCTAATCAGAGGGTGGCCCGGCACAGCTTTTGCTCTGAAATATGTCATATTTAAAAAGAGCAAAGGGGAAGGAGAGGAGCTTTGGGGTCCAGAGCTGCCTTCGGGCTGCTGATAATGCGAAGGATGATGGAGATGTTGCGTTGGGCTCCTCCTGTAAAGGTGCAAATGTGGTGCTTGGCCCTTAAAAAGGCCTTAAAATTCAGCAATACCCGTTACTGCTGGTTTCTTCTTGGTAAATCCAGAAAGAGACCAACACAGGGATTTTGAGCACTGGTGACACATTGCCATCCGCTGCTGTTGGAAAGTGAAGGGAAAGGGGGGACAAGGGATAAGATTTGCACTTCAACCGCAGTGAAACAGCAGGTTTTGGATGGCTCCATCTGGATCCCTGCTTTATTTTTTTGGCGCCTAGCTTTATTTTCCCTGCTTTTGCCCCTCCTCTATGCACGTCCTTAGCATTTTGGGAGCCGGCTCCTCCGGGAACTGTGCATCTGTTCCTCTCTGCTCTTACTCATGCTTTTTCCTGTCTTCTATTTCCTGTCTTCTCAGGTGATTTTGCTCTCAATTTGGGCAACCGATGCTTTTTGAGTGGGCAGGTTTTCACCTTCCCTTCCAGTATTCCCAGAGCTCCGACATCAGCCCCTGGAGGGGTCCCCATCACCACAGCACCAGTGCAATAAATCGCAAAGCTTCAGAGCTTTGGCTTTGCCACATGGGATTTGCTCTGGGGAAGAAGTGCAGGAGCATTCTATGGTTATGCTTCACTATTTTTAGGGACCAGATCTCCCAGTAGAGCCGAGCCCAAATTACTGGGTGTAGAGCTGGGAGCTGCAGTGCTGTTGCCATCTCATGGCATGTAGAGGGAGGAGATCAATTTTAAAAAGCCCATCAATAAAAAAAAGCCCAATTTGGCACCACCAAAATGCCTGGTTGAACTGGGACGGGGACACTCCGGCTTCCAGTTGCCATGCTAAAGAGTCTGAAACAGTCAGGAAGAGGGATGGAAAAGCAGCCAGAACTGCTGCGGTTATGAGCGGGGAACTCCCATATCTCAATAATTCATGGGAAAACGCGATCTTCGCTCTGTCTTTGTCACCCGTCGGTTTGGCCTCTGGCTTTATTTAATCGCCCCGTTGATCCGCGCCAGGGGAACGCAGAGAGATGTAATCTCGCCCGGCAGCTCCTAGCGCCGGTTGATGAAGAGGCAGAGCTTTTCCTGTGCGCCCAGAGCCTTCATCCCCAGAGCGGATCCGTCCCTGATTTCCTTTGGGCAGATGCCACGGCGCCACGCGACGTTTGCTCATCCCTTTGCTTCCCTGCCTGTTGCTCGTCTCATTCTCAGAAATGTCAAAAGCAAAGCAGAGAGAAGGGGGGCAGGAGCTGCGAGACCTCGCCTGACCTTCCTCGCCTCCCTCCTCCTCCTCCCTTACCCATCATTGCCTCTCTACATCTGCAAATACCCGAATTCAAGGGGACCATGCAGCCACGAGGAATTAATCCCTGCTTTAGTCTCCTAAAATAAACCCCGGGCGGGCAAGGAAAGGCTGGGAAGAAGCCGGCCCCGAGTGAACGTGGCTGCTGGCCAGGATGGGGGTCACCATCAGCGTCTGGTCAGGGTTGCAAAGGTGCAATATTAAAACCCAGCTCGCTCTGCACCATTTTGGAGCTGAATAACCCCTTAATTTAGCCCCTATCCTTGCTCAGCGCCGCTGTCACCCATGCAGCCGCTGGGCAATGCTGCAAAGTACTCACCACCCCCCAAAAAATCCACTTTTTTTCCAAATTTCCTTGCATCTAGCTGATTGCAAACCCACTTTTGGCTTTCTTCCCCCCTCCCCCCCCTAAAGAAAGCAAGGCAAAAAGAGTTTCTTGAATTTTACAGCCCCGCGCTCAATATGCCGGGCCACGCTGCTGTGCTGTTGCAGCAGGGACGTGTGTGCGCAGCGTGCTCTCCCGTAGGTCACGGCCGAGATTTATTGCAAAAACACCGGCAACTTGTTTTACAAGCGAATCGAGCCTCGAATCGCTGGCTTTGGGACGTATAAAATCACCTTCTCTTTTCTCGGGCTATCTTCTGTGAAGTAGTTGTGGATTCTGCAGCACCATTTCTGAACCCACTCCTATATTCCAGGTGCTCTGGGGTTTTTCCATGCTGCTCTTTCCACCTGATGCAAGTGATAACTGAAAATGAAAAAATGGGTTTTGCGGTGGTTTTAAGGCTGTTTTGGGGTGTCCTGGTTGGAGATGGTGTCAAATGGGATGCTTTCAAGGCAAGGATGATAAAGAAAGGCTCGAATCTGCCAGGCTGCCAACCTGGTGTCTCCCAGCAACTGGAGGAAATAGACGAAAATAAAATTGAAATGTAATTGCCTGCCCTCCTGACCCTGACTGCTTCATGTTTCTGCAATAATTTTGCAGGAAATTGAGGGGAAATGGGGAAAAAATGGTTGGATGGAGCCACCCGTGCTCTGCTCTGAGGAAAAATCCTGCGGGGGAGATGGAGGAGACCAAGGCTGGGCTGTAAAACCACAGGATGGGGTTTGCACGTCCTCTGATGAGTCTGTTTTATGTGTTTCTATGAAAAACGAGTAATTTGGTGAGTTTTAAGGCAAGCACAGAGTGGAGGAGCTTGGTCTGTAGTGGGCTGAGAGCCAACATGGGGCAACTGATGGTGGGGATCAAGTCAAAGCCATCATCTGCGTAGGAAGGACAGGCTTCAGTCTGGAGGTGAGAAAGGTGGCTGGTGGGATCAGGGCTTTGTGTGGGGACTGAGGCAAGCCCCAGAATTAGGGTTTTATTTGGGCAAACGTGGGAAGTTTTGTAAAGCTGGGGAGAGAACCAGCAAAACGGTCAATCCTTGCATTTTGGTCCCATAAGCTGGTAAATAGGGTTAGGAAGGATTTATAGAATCATAGAATGGCTTTGGTTGGAAAAGACCTTTAATATCATCGAGTCTAACCAGTTTATGCCTCAGTTTGTCTTTCTGAGCCGTATTTTAACACCATCCTTCCCCATCAACTCACGTTTCCTTTTCTCCTTTTATTTTATCCATTTTTCCAGCCTACCTGACGGTCAGCATCGAGCCACTGCCGCCCGTGGTGGTGGGAGACGCCGTCACCTTGAAATGCAACTTCAAGACGGATGGGAAGATGCGGGAGATCGTCTGGTACCGGGTAAGCGATGCCGGCGCCACTTCCCTGTCCTTGGGGATGGGGACACGAAGCCACCCAGCTCCTTTGCTCCCATCCAAGAGAAGGTCAAGGCTGGATGGCGGCAAGAAAGGCAGACGACGCTGATGGGAATATCGATTCGGTGAAGCAGACAGGAGACGCTGGCCTTTGAAAAGCTGGGGGTGGGGGGAGAGATGGAAAATGGCTTTGAAATCATCTGTCAGGCTTTTCCCAGGCTTTTTCCAGATGTTCTGTTAGGTTTTCCAGGTGGATTTGGGGTTGGCTGGCTCAGTTCGGGGCTACTGAAGGTTGGTGCTGATTGAGGCTTGGTTGTTGGGGGCTCGGGTCGGCAGTGCTGTGTAAGGAGGATTTGTATGTTGGGCATTAAATGATGCAAAAAAGAAGGTGGTTTTCATGCTATGTGGGAAATTATGCAAAATTGGGGGTGTTCAGGGCTTGGGGAGCGATGCTTATCAAGCCTCCCAAGAAAACCTTTCCCTTACCCATCCCTGTCCCCAAAATACTCATGAATGCAGGATGCTGGTCGGGAGCAACGTAGGACTTAGAGCAACTGGTTTTAATTGGGGAGGGGGAGTTTGGAGGCTGTAGCTTTCCTCCAAAACCCAGTGTCACTCCCATCCATACCGAACCTGCATTCAACCTCAGATATAACAGTCCAGAGCAATATTTTTCCCTTTCTCTGAGGAATTTTAGGATAAGACCCGGACACAAATAAAACTCCCACTGTGGTTTGATCAGAGAAAACTTGAAGTTTTCCAGGATGGGGGAAAAAAAACCTCAGCTTTTTGGTGCACGTTTGCTGGTGGAGGAGGTGAAGGAAGAGCTAATTTGGCTGGTGGCGTCAGGTGAAGCGGCTGCTGCCCTTCACCACGGGATATTTTTTCTTGGTTTTACCATCTTGTTTCTGCTCCCTGAACAAGGAGCATCTCTGCCTTAAAGCTGTTCTTCACATCCAGGCAGGTTTATAAATAGGAAAAGGTGCTCTCTGTGCTGATATATATTCTGCTGCCGAAGCATAGTACGTGCACAGGAGTATTTCCATCGAGTCCTGGCTCTTTCCTATAAATATATATATATTTAGGTATATAGGGGATGGAAGCAGAGAAATATCAAAATATAAACCACAAACTGTCCCGAACTCTAAATTGCAGCTTGCAGTCAGATTTGTCTCCCCCGTTTTTGGAGGGAGGAGGCTTTTTGCATGGTCCTTCTGCTGGCGCTGCCATCTCCACCGGGTTTTTCCTTCACTTTTCCACTCGGTAATATTGGATTAACCCACTTTTTTTGTGAGCTGGGGCTGGATTTGCATAATCCCCCCTGCGCAGAGGGGCGCGGGAGAGGATGATGCGCCGGGGCAGCCGAGCAAATTACGCTCTGAGAAACCACGCAGAGAGAGGGAGAGAAAAAAATAACCCAGCTTTTATTTTTATCACCACAAATCCCCCTTTTTTTCCTACGTTTTTTGCCCCTCCTTTTCTCTTTCTCCATTTCCAGGAAGCTTCCCACATTCAGAAAGTTGGGGTTTTCATAATTTTGTAAATTCTCTCCTGACTTCAGGGTCTTTTCCTCCTTTTTTCTTCCAGTCTTGTGTCACTCGGAGACTTTTGCATCTGCCCAGACCCCCAGTCACAGCTCCCCTGTACAGGAGGTGACGGATGCTCTCGGGCGAGCCAGGCTGGAGCTGGGGGGAGCCATGGAGTTATATTTATCCCCCTTGTACATCATCCTGACAGCGTCTTTGCAGTGGAGCAGGGTGGGGACTCGCTGGGGCTCCCCTTTCCCTTGGTTTTATTTTCCAGTGAGCGGAATGAGCTCGGGCAGCAGAAGGATGTGGAGCTGCTCTGGGGTTACACATCGGGTTGCAGGTGGGGAAAGGCAAAAGAAGGGGAATGGGGCAGCAAACTCAATGGCAGTGGTTTGGGGTAGAGCATGGAGTGGGTGCATAACCCGTGGGATGGGTGCGCAACTAATGGGGTGGATGCATAACCCATGGAATGCATCCATAACCAATGGGGTGTATGCATGACTCACTGGGAGCATGCATAACCCATCACGGTGCAGGGTAGGTGCATAACCCATGGGGTGCATGTGTAACTTGTCGGAAGCGTGCATAACCCATTGAGGCATGTGCATGACCTGTCAGGAGCGTGCATAATTCACTGGGGTGCATGCATAACCTGTTTGGAGCTTGCAAAACCATATGGTAGGTGCTTAACTCCTTAGGGTGCATGCACAATCCTCATGCATTAGGACGCATGTATGCCTCATTGGGTACAAGCAAAGCCATGGAATCCACGTGTAACCCACTGGGGTGAGTGCATAACCCTTTGAGGTTGCCTATGAGGTAACCAATGGGGTGCATGCATGACTCATCAGGAGCATGCATAACCCAAGGGGGTGCATGCATAACACATCAGGGTGCACGCAGGACTTACTGGGAGCATGCATAACCCATCAGGGTGCATGCAGAACCCATCAAAGTGTGTGCATAGCCTGCTGGGAGCATGCATAACCCATGGGGTGCATGAATAACTCATTAAGTGTGTGTATAACGCCATTGGGGTGGGTATGTAGCCCATGGGGTGGGTGCATAACTCATTGGGGTGAATGCACACCAAGACTGAAGGCTCTGTGAGATCCAAAGGGGCTTCTTAGCACAGTTAAGGGAGGTAAAACCCCACTGAGCAGCACTGTGTTGCAAACCAGCACCCCCAAACCCCCTCTCCAGCAGCCCCCTATGGCCAAGGGTCGTCGAGGACGGGTGGCAGTGGAGGGACAACATTTTTCACAGGTCAGGAAACCCCTCAGTGTGAGTCTCCGCTCCAGGTTGCTTGAAGTGTAGAAGACTGGAGGAGATCTGCAGTGAGCAAAGGGGCTTTTTCACAGCATGACCTAGAATGTGCAACCTCAGCAGAGGTGTTAATTAACACTGAACTGCCCCTCCTTTGCTGTAAATTCATCTCTAGAAGGTGCGATTCACTCGAAAACATGTACAAACATGGGAGTGAGGACCCAAAACCCCTTGGAGGATGCAAGGGGTGGTGGAGGGGCATGGAGGAGATGATGGAAATTGCAAAAATAAAAAACGAGTTGTGGATTTTTGGTGGTAGGCGAGGGCTGGGTGTGATTTTTGTGGTGCCCGCGCCTGCCATCCCTCTGCCCTGCGGGGACCAGGGCTTGGCCTGGGGGTGTATGGCAGCGAGAGCTGGGGGTGGAAGGAAGCCCTTGGGTGCAGGGGGAGCTGCTCTGCCTTCAGGAATTAGAGTTTGGTGCTCAGTTTAATTAGTGAGAAGGAGAATAACTGAGAGCTGGGACTGGTGTTGTGGTCTGCAGTATCCGTGCATGGACATTGCTTTTCATAGCACCCATACATGAGCATTTCTTTCTGTAGCACCCGTTATCATGGCCTCTGCAGGCAAGGGGACATCTCCATGGATCCCCTCACCCCAGCTCCATGCCATTCTCCCCACCCTTCCCGCAGCCGCTCCGGAGTCCACAGAGCTTTCAAAGCATTTTGCTCCATCAAGGGACTCATCCAGCCAGTCCCTGCTTGCCCAAATGCAAGCCCAATGGGGCTACAAAACCAGCGGCCAGGGCAAGTGGGGGCCAATGCATTCCAGATGGTGGCGGTGCCGCTGGAAGCCACCTGATGGATGGTGACAAAGCGTGGTCCCCTGCCACTGCCCACTAGGAGAAATGAGATTTTCCGGCCCCACGGTGGCTCCAGGCAGGAAAGAGCGCTGATGACAGTGACAAAGCCACCACTTGCGGCGATGCCAGGGGAAGGGTGAAATAAGGTGGAGGAGCCACATGAAGGGCACTGTACTGGTGTATGCTGGTGTTTGACTGGTGGAACAGTGCTGGGAAGACCCAGAGCAAAAGTTAAAGGCTTTGAAAATTTAAGGATGCTGGTCTGGGGAGGAGCCAGGCTGGAGGCACTGGGTTGCTATTTCTTGTCTCTCGCTCCTGGAAAGCATCTTCCACCTCTTCCAGCAGAACAACTTTGCAGCCCCCTCTCAAGTTTCAAGTGTCCTGGTTTTGCTGGGACAGGGTTTGTTTTGCCTGGCTTTTTAGGGTTTTGTTTGTTTGTTTGTTTGTTTTCTCCTATAACTACAGGTGCGGGGGAAAACTGAAAACCAAACCTTGAGATCAAGAAACATCACACATTATCAACATTCCTCTTAGTGTAAATCCAAAACACAGCCTTACAGCTACTACAAAGAAAAAAACAAAACCAAAACCAACAAAAAACAAACCAAACAAATGCAAAAAACCTTCCACAAAACCAAAACTCTGTCCCAGCAAAACCAGGATATTGGAATAAAACCCAAAAGCCCCTCAATTCTGTCCCAGCAAAACCAAGACGTGAAGCTAATCCAGTTCCTGGCAGTGAATGGCGCCTCCGATTTATAAACCTGCTTCCCTTTAGGGAAAAATTGTGGAGAAATTGCGTAAAATATGAGCAAAGCCACTGCTGGAGAGATTTTGGGCCAGTGGCTGTGAGGGTTTTGCCTCATGCTGTTGGTCAGCACAGCACTTGCTCAGCTCTGTGCCTTGGAGAGGGTTATTTCAATGTCAGTGTGGGGAACTCTTAATTCCTCGTATTCAAGTGAGGAGAAGAGGTCACCAGCATCAGCAGAGTTTACTGAGCTCTCCGTTACTGCTGGGACAGGGCATCACTTCAGCAGCAAGGAACCCTCCAAAATTGTGTGATCCTATGGCCTCAAGTTGCACTGGGGAGGGTTAAATTGGATATGAGGAAAAATGTCTTCACTGGAAGAGTGGTCAAGCACTGGAAGGGGCTGCCCAGGGCAGTGGTGGAGTCACCACCCCTGCAGGTGTTCAAAAAATGTGTGAATGTGGCACCTGGGGACATGGTTTAGTGGCCATGGTGGGATTGGGTTAACGGTTGGACTTGATGATCTGAGAGGTCTTCTCCAACCCAAATGACTCGATGATCCTCTTGCAATATCGTGAGTGTGGTTTAGCGATGCTGGGAAGAGGGTACCAGCACAGGTACTGCCTTTTGGGGGATGGGGCTGGATGGTGGTGCTCATTCTTGGGGTGAAACCAGTCAGGCTTGGGGAAAGAAATCAACTACTCTGTGTTTTTGGAAGCTGAGTTTGCCACTGGTGGTGTTTTGGGTGGCACTGAGTGAGGTGGGACTGAGTGGTCTGGCAGCTCAGGGTGGAAGGAGGAATTCCAGCTATGCAGGTGCTCAAGTGAGCTGGGGAGGGAAGCAGAAAAAAACCTACTAAAAATATGTTTATCAGCATGATAATGATACATTTCTCCCAGCAATTGTGATGTGTGATGCTGCAAACCCTGGTGCTACCCCCAAAGCTTTGCAGTCACCCTTTGCAGCCGCTTTGGGGTTAAAATTCAGCTCTGGCATGGTTGAAGAAGCCTGGACCGAAGCCCACCCCATGTCCCAAGGGTTTACGGAGACCTTCTTGTCCTTTTACAACTCACTCATATAGATGTGCATATATATATTTTTAATTTATATATATTTGTTTTATATTACATATTTAAAATTTTATATGTTCCATATTAATTTTTCAATTTTTTTTTCCCCCAAGCCTTACTCTCTGCTCATTTTCACACCCGCAAATCTCCCCTGATTTCCCCTTTTCCCTAGGGACAAGCAGGACCACAGGGACAGTAATTTGCTAGGACATTTGTCCTCCAAACTCCCTCTCCTCCACCCATTTGCTCCCCCATCCATCACTCCCAGATTCTTATCGAAGCCACCGAGAGGCTCCGGCAATACTAATGGTGCCGGTGCATTTTGGGGTGGTGATGAGGGGAGAAGGCAGGAGGTTAACACCTCCCCACACAGCGGCAATCGCTGCCGTTTTGCCAGAAATAAGGTTTTTCCTTGAGTTTATAAATAATGCAGCAGGCAGCCTCAGGCTGCCTCAGCTCCAGTGGCTTAAATTTGCTTTTTTTCCTCTCCCTGTGCCCCTTTTCCTCCCACTCCTTGGCGCAGGCACATAATTTGGGGTGATTTCGGAAGCTGCTGAATTATTGTCCCTATTTTTCCTCAGCAAAAAGCACCAGGCTTGGCTGCTCCTTCACCCCCGTGGCTTCACCGACGACTTTCTACATAGCCAAAAAATTATTAACCCCAGGGCACAGATAAAAGGCTGAAAGTAGATCTAATCCCCAGAGAGCCACTATTTTTCACTGTGCTGTTTCATCGGAGAATATTCCCCGCCTGAAATTCCCCCAAGGATGCGACTGGGCTGCAACATCTTCCCTCAGAGAGGATGCAAGGGGCCCCAGGGGTGGCATAAAGGATGCTTTGAGCTGCGATTTTTAATATTTCCACCCCCCTGTTCCCATCCCCAGATGTAATTTGGTGCTTTCTTGTTGTAATTTGGTACTTTCTTGCTTTGCATACATCTGGCCAGATGTGCAAACTTCTGGTCCATGAGCATCGCCTCCACTGCTCCCTGAGCATCCTCTGCTCCATCCCTAAAATAATCCCAAAAAACCCCTTTAAACCAATTCACGAAGATCCAGGGATGGCTCCGAGGTTTCTCCCACCCCAGGATGAAAATAAAAATTGGGGAAAAACCAAATGCATCCTTGAAAAATTCCTCTCGTTCCTAAAGTCAGAGATTTATGGCTCTTATAATTCTTGTAGCAGTTCTTTATCCCGCACCCGTGCCGGCATGTATTTTCTTTGCAATAAAAGCTTCAGTGGCAGTGAATAAATTTGAAGAGCTGGTTTCAGTGACAGGTTCCCCCCACACACACCTTTTTTAAGGCCATAAAAAAGGGGGAAAAGAGAAAATTTGGAGTGAAAGTCGAGTTTCACCCAAGCAGGGAGAGAAGCATGGGGTGGGGAAAGCAGGGTCTCCTCCTGAGAGATGCTGATTTTGGGGGGTTCATCCTGAAAATCTCCTTCTCCTGTGTCTGGCCTTTTAAAAATTGGTCCATCCCTCTGATGGACCAATCTGAGCTGTTCTAGCCCCAAAATGCCCATTGCCCATCTGCATTGCTTTCATTTCCCTTTTCCTCCTTAATTTTATTCTAAACTTTGCTACTTGCAAGAGGGGGAGATAAATCTGAAGGCACTGGGGGACAAAGGAAAGAAACAAGTCCTCCCCGCTCCCAAAAAGAGCCTTTTTCCACTTAAAAATTACAATCCCGGCAAGTGGCTGGAGATAGGAGTTGACAGCGCGATAAGCAGACAGAAACGTGCGGGTTTTGGTTTCCTCATAATAAATAAAGAATAGGCTCATAATAAATAAAGAACAAAGAATTCTTGAATCTTAGTAAAAATACTGAGAGAAAAAGATTTAAATTAAAGATATTTAAAATTACAATATTAAAAATCTATTTTTTAAAA
>NW_010168263.1:11583-69502 GCF_000695765.1 Mesitornis unicolor | reverse complement strand
TTTCTCATACAGTAATGTTTTGAGACCCAAGGTGATGTCTCCACAGCAGCCCTGAGTGCCCATTGCAGCGCAGGTAGACCCATCTCAGCTTGAGCATCCCTACTTGTAGAAGGTGGTATTGGCTGTGGATGGAGATGTTTAAGATGACCGTGTCCACCTGGGAACCTCTTGCAGCAGCTGCTCTTCTCCCTGAAAGCCCCACTATGGCAGTGCTGAGCCAGTGCTCACCATGGGTCTCTCATGCCCCAGTCCAGCTCCAGTTCTAGGCTGATTCAACCCTTGTGTCCATCTGCATGGAGTGGAGCCTGTATCAAAGCTTCAGGCATGGAAATTGCTCACTCGAATGTAAATGTAAAATTGCATCCAGTTCTCAAGCCTCCTTTGAAAAAAACCAGCTCCAAGCATCTCCAGCTATCATGCTATCATTTTTCTCCTTTTCTGCATTTACCTGAGCCATTTGTATTCCCCCCTTAAAACACAGAGAAGAAAAAAAAAGTGATACATACATCAAATGAGAGTGAATGGGGGGGAGTTTCCACCCTCTGGGCAGACTTCTTCCATTTCCTCCTCCAGCACTTCTCATCCTCAGCTCTCCACCTCTCTCTCACTGTCCATATCCTTAGCAATGGATGGACTCAGCAAAGGTGTTGAGGAACACAGATTGCACAGGCTGGGCTGAGAAAGCACCTGGAAATTCGGCAGATTATTAAAGGTCCTTCCCAGAAGGAGAAGCTGTCCAGGGTGAAGGCTGCTTCACATGCAGCCAAGATCTCCTTTGCAGCTGAACCCAGGAATGGTCCCTGAACTTGAGCACAGTGACCACGATCTGCACAAATTTTCTGCTGGTCTATTTGTTCCACAGCAGCCACTGCAAGTACCCTACAGGAAAAGGACCTTATTTCAGCGACCGCCAAAGTCAGCAGCAACAGACCTGAAAAAACAGACTGTAATTAACAGTATAATGACATGACTGGCGATTAAAGCTGCCCGACTAGGGCAGACATGCTCATGCACTCCCATTCATGCTGGAGGACCAAGTCTCTCCCAATTCACATTGTATTCCTATTTTTGTCCCGCTGGCGTTCAGCTTACGAACTGGGGGATGAACTGTAATTAATGGAGGACACACAGCTCATGTGTGATAACAGAAGAAAGACAAATCTGGTTTTGTGTTAGATTTGTCCCTTGCCCACAGCAAGAGTGAAGAAACAAAAGGATTTGGCCAGCATAAAAGAGGTGCTCCGTGAAATAGAAACGTACTTTCCTCCTTCAGAAATAGAAAACTGCAGGGAAGTGACTGAAATTTTCTCAGGTTTAATAAGATCATAAAGAACATGAGACTTTTGTGAATGTTCCCATGATGATAAATCAAACAATTCTATAGACAAAATAGTGCTTCTTGATTTGCCTTGGTCCCGCTGCTCGAGCACAGCAGAGGGAGGTAATTTTAGTCTTCCTCAAGACACCACTTAGTCAACACTTTTGCTTGGTGGCTCACTGAATCATCCTGATTAAGAGATGCATTGTTGGGTCTCTCAGAGCAGCAGGAGACAGAT
Organism: Mesitornis unicolor; assembly: GCF_000695765.1. Taxonomy (NCBI): domain Eukaryota; kingdom Metazoa; phylum Chordata; class Aves; order Mesitornithiformes; family Mesitornithidae; genus Mesitornis; species Mesitornis unicolor. Next base: position 67,946 of record NW_010168263.1, on the reverse strand, counting down.
TCGGGAGAAATGAGCACACACTCTGCACTACTTGACCATGCTTGCTTTCGAGAGGTCAGCTCCATTTCCAAAGCAGAATATCTTGAAGGAGAGATGAGATCTCTCCAGTCCACTTCAGAGCTGGATGAGGAGAGGGACTTGTATTGCCTCCTGGGAAGGACCGCTGTGGATATAGGGATTTAAAGAGGGACTTATTGCATTAAATTACTTGAGAGAGAGCTAAAACCTCACGCTGCTAAATGTCACCGCTGTACAAAGGTTTTTAAGTCGATCAGACTAGGCTAGGTGCTGGTTGCTGCTCCTGGCTGTGAGGTGCTACGTTAGGCTCTGTGTAAACTGGGGAAAAATAAAGACAGAAGACGCACACTGCCACAGCTTAATAATGCAACTGTAACATTTTTGTCTGTGCATTGGCAAATGTTCCAAACTTCAGTTTTGAAGTTCAGACCTCCAGAGAGATTGTTAGATTTTAATTGCTACCTTAATCAACATTTATTAGTGCTAACTGAAGCTCCTCATGGATTGAAAATTCAACCCATTTGTCAACTACTAATTATTTTGAGCAGACAAGCTGTTATTTTGCCAGCTATATTAATATGACTTTTCAGCATACGCGAAATATTACAAATAGCTTCGGAAAATTTGATCCTGAAACAAAATCCAACAGATAAATCATTCTTTGCCACGATGTCACCTGTTTTGCAGACACCTATAGCATCCCTTACCCTCATCTACCTCCATCTCACCTGGCTGAATGTGTAAGACTAGAATTAGGTTCAATGTGTTTTTCAGTAGGAGAATTATTTGGCTTTTCCATTTGTTTTGTTCAGTTTTTTTAATTAACTTTCCTTTAAATCCTTCTGTAGCGTGCGTGCCTCATGGATCAGGCTGAAGGCTTTACTTGCTGGCTTGGCTTACAGCAGCATCTCTATATTAAGTCTTCAGTATTGTCCTGGGGGATGGAGCTGATTTATTAATTACCCTGCACTCTCGCTCTAATGAGTCTGTGCTCGCCTGCCATGCAGCTGCTGCTTGCACCCCTATTTTTCCCCATGAAGAGCAGGAGGGGGGATCACTGCAGCTTTGCACAGCCCTGCAGTGGCCCATGGCGGTGGCAGAGGGGACCCCAGGACCCCGCTTCTGCCTGGCTGGGCTTGGTTGCGGCATTGCCACGTGCCCAGTGTAGAGCTGGGGTTTGACGGTCACCACGTGAGCAGAGCAGAGCCACATTTTCCTCTGCCATAATCCATCTACCAAGCGAGTGTTGGGAAGCAAGCAAGCAAGCACCGCCTGATCTAACTGTTTACTGCTCTTCTCAGTTAGAAATCTTTGATTATTATACTCCCATGCTTATGCCTTCTGCTTTATTCTCCTCCTAAAACACTGACTAGAAATCCCCACTCTAGCCTGCTCCCTGTAAGGGACTTCATACCCATGCAGGCAAAAGCCATCTGTTTTGATTATCAGGACTGAAATGACTCAATATTACCAGAACAAGAAAAGTTGAGAGAAAATTGACTGTCACCATGGCTTGATTCTTTTTCTGACATGCTTTCTGAGAGAATACTCAAGCATAATAATCTCATTCATTATGACAACTATCCCAAGCATGCGTCGAAGAAGTACAGGATAACGAGCAGTTGTTAGAGAAGCAAGGATCCGGGTATCAGCTCATGAAATCAGCTGCTGTGATTGATTATTAAGATATACATGTAGCCCGCCCTCCTATTAAGGTTGCCACTACTCATGCACCCATCTCAGGCTGCAAAACCCATGGATTGGGAGTGTTGGATGTGCTGAGCTATGCAGTTGTGGCGAATAGCAGAGGAAAGAGGATGATTTGTCTTGGTTTTGACAAGGACATCATTAGCCACGCTCAACAGAGAGCATCAGTCCACACCAGGGGAAGCACCAAGCCATGGAGGCACTTTCTTTGGATGAACGTCCACCACGTGAGCCCCCATGGCTTGTGCAATGCCCAATGGAAAAGAAGAGAGGCAAGAGGATAGACACAAAATAACTACAAAATCAAGATTAGTATTACTCAGATGTCAGGAGCATTGGGCACTGTATGAACATTTATTAAATTATTTAGAGAGCTGACAAGCAGCAGGACTGGAGAAAACGAAATATATTGTGATAGGCGATGGGCAATATCCCTTTGGCAAAAACAAGTAGGAACCAAATACCAGCAGATAGTGAGAACTGAAATCCAACTGCACTAGTAAATTATTTAAAGCATATTTCCAACCTGTCATTTGGAGCTGAAATATTATTTCCCCTTCAGTAGAATATAGCTGCTGGGGAGGATGAGGGGGAAATAGTAACAAAGACCTGCGTGTTTAAAAGGGAAAATCAGGAACATTATTCACTGAGTTTTTGTTCAACCAAAAATATTGCCCTAAATAGTGCTATGGAGAGCTAGATCTGAGGAGAAAAGCTGAGGCCAGCAACATGACAGCTCACAAATTGACTTTATTCTTGTTTGCAAGCAAAATTGGGTAAATTTAATTAATTTACCTTGTAGCTCAATGTACCAAATCTCAGGAAATTAAGAAGGAGGATTTCCTGAAGGAGGGAGCAGGGAAGATTTGAAGCTTTCAGGTTAATGATAATGTGATGGAGGGTCCTCACTGTTGCTCTGCCGCTTCTTCCTTCCCCCCTCACCAGGTACAGGAAGGCAACAGCCATCCTGGACAGAACCCTTCCGTTTTAGCTCCCAGATATCCCTCTTAAATCAGTGGCAGAAGGCCCTAGATTAACTGAAGTGAGATGTACAAGGCCCCCAAACCCATCTTCATCGTCTTCATCAAGTGTAATCCTAGTGAAGGGTTGGTTTTTTTTGGAGGGAACTGTTTCGCTCTTTCATTTTTCTAAATAAACATTCTTTACCCTTCAGTTTTATCAAATGATAAAGCTGGATATCCATGATGTACAACAAGGCATTCTGCAACACACAGTGGCGAAACCTTAAAGCCTTCTCATTTGTCCATTCTCCAGTCCATTATTTCCAGGATTTCCCAAATTTCACAGCTTTTCCATCTGCCTGGGAGCTGGAATCAGAAGAGCCATTAAGGTTTGAGACTGATGTCCCAAAGTACAGGAGGGGAGGACTTTTTCTCTTATGAATGAAGGAGGTTTTCTGGCATTTAGCAAGGTAATGAAAGAGCTTTGAGGTCCCCAGGGAGTTTGATACTTAGGCATTACCCTTGTGTACAATTACAAATAACAAGCTTTCTATCAAACACTTATGTATGAATCATACCTTTTTGCTATTACTTATGATAAATCTGAAAATCCTTCAGACCACAGGATGGTAACTATGCATAGAAATGAGGTTAAATGATCTCTTCAGGTATCCAGTCAAGCTCAGGAGTGCCACCATAATTCAAGACTCTGACATCTTTGCCACCCCATCATGAGCAAGAGACCCATTTAAGTTGTTCTGCATCAGATGTTGTTTTTTATGAACAAATTACTTCTCCACAAAGAGAGATTTATGAATGGGGAAGCTGGTGGAATGTTTTTGCCATAGAGATATGATGGATGTTTTTTGTCAGTGTGCAATTCATTTCCATCTGCTCTGTATCTGATTAACTCCTGCAGAGTATGTGATTAACTTAACTTCTCAAGATCATTCGCTGCTCTGCATTCCCATTATAGTTCATCAATGTGGGACCACACACAGGCTTGAAAACATTACACGTTGGTTATTCTCTAAGATATTAATCTACACTGACTGTTAATTCTCTCATGATGGCCATGGATCTAAAGGGAGACGGCTTGTTACCAGGAAAACATCACTACTCTGGAGCAAGCGCAAAATGCTAATGAAAACAGAGTTTAAGCAGATCCTCCTTCTGATCTCAATGCTAGAGCTAAATTAAACCTTTTGGAGAGTTCGTGTCTGGTGTCAGCCAGCTGGAGACACCACCGGAGGCATCCAGCCAGCACAGAGATGGGAGGATCTCTGTGCATTATCACCTTGTGCTGAACAGGGCTGTTTTGCAGTAGATTTGCAGGTACTTGCACCTTGCAGATCTCAAAGCACAGCACAGACTGCAAACGGTGCATGCTGTCACTAGAAGCCTTGTAGTAACACACAGTTTCTTCCGATATAAATATCTACCAGTACAAAACCTGAAACTTCTTAATAGAAGGAGCAGCCAGAGCTCATGCACAAGTCTTCTGCATTGCCCTCTGAGTTGCCTTTTGAGGAGTTTTCCTTTAATGAATAAAGCTGGTAAATGTCTTTGTCAGTAACAGAGGCTCACATGTCCTTGTCATGCAATTAATTGACTCTCATTAACATTAATGGCTGCAGGGCAGTAGCATCATGGGGTAGGGACCTAGTCCAATCACTTGAGAGACTCCAGCAGCTCCATCTGATTATCTTCACACTTGTCTGCTTTCTGTGTTCACCTAAGCAATAGCACCTGCAGTCCCCAATTCCCAGAGCCCATCCAAAACAAGCTGAAAGCTGGGACTCCTGCAGAGGTCTAAAATGCACAGGTTTGGCCAATTCAAGCTCCTGTGGCTGATGCCAGCTGTCACAGCTGAGTTATTTAATCAGAGATGGATTGGGCAGGGTGCACCTGTGTTTGAGACTCTTCTTTGTTTTTTCCTTTTCCCCTGAATGACACACATTTGATGTCCTGCTTACCTCCATGTTTAGTTAAGGCTCACACCCACATCACTGGCTCAGCTCCCAGAGGTTTTGCTGCTTGTGGCTGCCACCCGTCCCCCCATCCCTGGGCAGCTGTGTCCTGGCTTCAAGCTTCGCTTCTGCAATTCGTAGCTGATCCTAACATTTTGAAATCAGATACCTGTGCCTGTGAGCAACATTTCACGTAATTGTAACCTTTATTTGACATGTCTGGGTTTGATATTTAACGCTTTTGAAAAGGCCATGCCAGAGCAGAGTGAAGGTGCTCCTCAATCTCTCTGGGCTACACATACAGCTCCAGAGATGAACAGGGGAGCTGATTGGGATGGGATTGGAGCAGTTCACACGGTCACACTCTGTTACCTTGGATAAGATGTATGGAATTCGTACTCACCTGTAGCTGCATAGAAGAAGGATAGGGCTTACAGTGCGATAACGGCCAGAGGCTGTTGTGGTTACTTCTCAGAATGTTTTCAAGAGAAAGTATTAGTTGGGTTTTGGTATCATTTCTTTCATTATTCATTAAGTTAATGATGGGATATAAAGTCCCATCACCTCGATCTCCATCAGATATTTACATAATGTTCCTGGTCACAAAGCAAGTGGAGGGTCACTGCTGTTCAAGTCCCAAGCAGTGTGGTTTGTGTCACACCGGTGATGTGAGGGGGCCCTGCAGGGATGCAGGACTCAACCATACCCAGGTGACCCTGCACAGGGCACCAAGCATTGCCCGTCCATGTCACCAGACAGGCTCTGTCCAAGGGGGACAGCTGTGTCGCACTGCGTCACGCTGTCAGGGCTGCTTGAGATAGCAGCCACCAGAAATAAAACATGACAGGCAAACCCACCCGAGTTAAAACCAGCCATGTGTAAAGACGGAGCTCCTGCACAGTCAGAGCTCCAAACCTACACACAGGCTTCAGCACTTGGCCCTCTTCCTACTTACCCAGGATCTGTGTGCCCACACCAGGATGCACTTATCTGAAAAGAAGCCCAGCACCCATATCCTGCAGAACCAGTGGTGATGGATACCCACGCATGCATTTCAGATTCCTTAGTTTATTCTGGCACTTCCATACTTTTTTAAGCTTCCTCCTTGAATCTGCAGATTTAGTTTAGATATTTACTGAATGAACTGTCAGAGAGAGGAAAGATTGGAAAGATTTTCTACTAAAATCTAATGCTAATACACTCTAAAATTAATAAAATTCTGCAAAACTTCCCAGAAGAGCCAAATTCCCTTGCTAGGCTGCAGTTTCTTGGCTTCCACATTCGTCCCTGTACCAGGTACTGGCTACAGAAGCAGTTGTTGTTTTCTTCCATCACGCACAAACGCAGACCTCTCCTCCCCTTTTGTATGTAAGGAACGGCATTTAGTTGATAACCGCTAGATACTTGGCATGGACATTTGGAAAGCCATGCAGAGATGGGGTTTAATTAGATGGTAATTTATTTACTGAGGGAAAAAAGAAACCAAAACCAAACCTTTGGATTTTTCATCAGATACATCCTGTGAACATCAAACACGAGTGCCATTGCCAAATGCTCTTTTTGGCATGACATCCCATGTGCCTTTCCCCTTCCTGCTTTGTCTTCCACAGGTTGTGGTACACAGGAATGTGGCACTGTGCTTATTACAGGCTGAAATTAGCCACTGGGTGGGTAAAAAAAATGCTATTTCCAGCCACTGAGTGAGATAACTGGTAATTTTGTACAGGACATTGAGTCAAATAAGATTTTTTGGCAGCTGAGTGTTGATGTAGCAGGGTATGCTTTTCTGATTGACATATGCTAACAATACAGCCTCCACAGTCAGAGGGAGGATAATTTACTTTTCATTTCCATTGGAAATGAGGTGAACCAGAATGTGGTAGATAGCTAAATCCCAGCTATGTGGTTTAATTGATTTGCCCAAAACCACGCATCAAATGATACCCTGCATCCTCAGCCGTCTCCGTCATCACTTCCAGGAAGCCAGCAAAGACAAATCTCCTCCTGAGATAATTTTCAGCTCCTTTTGGGTTTCTCAGCCATTTCCCCAGGCGTACCCTCAAGGGCTGGCTGGTCCTGAGGAGCATCTCTGCTCTGAGAAATCCTCCCCAGCAGAACACGGTCAGGCTGACAGCCGTTTCAGAGCATTTCCCAGCTGGCAGGCAGGAGTGCCACAGCAAAATGAAGTGTGAGAGAAGCTTAGTCCAGGTGAGGACTCACCAGCTCACCATCCTCCACATTTCTTCTCTCCCTTTTTATTGTCCTTCCCACATCCTCAAAGAGGAAGGGGGGAAAATGGCTCTGAGCATCCCAGCTCCCTGCTGGTAGGGCCTGTGTCTCCAGGGACAGACACCAAGAATTTGGCTTTGCTGTCACCTCATTGATCAGGCAGCGAGGGAACATCTCTGGTCTCTGCTGCGAAACCACTGTCACAATCCAGAGCTAAAATTGTTCCTAAATCTCAGTTGCCCCCACAGCAGCTCCATGGTCTTTCCAGCTGCTACTTCATTGGATGCTCCAGTGTGGTGCACCAAGCCATGCCACCAGCATTTCACCCTTCATTGGCTTTTTGTGACTTGATTTACTTATTGAGAAAAAAGTCTGGCTGTGGGAAGACACAAGATACAAGTTCAAAAATCGATCTCAGTGAAGGAACATTTTCTCACCAAAACTCTTTCAGTGAAAATATTATTAATAGTTCTGTTTCTTAGCTTTTTTGTTGTTGTTGTTATAAATACTTCCAGTGGAGGTGTTTAACTTGCTACTCTATCTCCTTTAGCCTAATTTTTTACCTTTAACCACTTAAGTGCTCCAAGACCACCTAAAGGGTCTACAAACACTCGTTAACAGCTCTGTGCTCTCCAAAGCCACTTGCTGATGGCCCATGGGAATGGTCAGCTGGAGGTGGCTCAGGTGATTGAGTTCTGCTGGGAGCGAAGGTGACCTGCAAATGCATGTGACACACAGTATTTCCCTTCCTTCCCTTCAAATACATACAAGAGAGAAGTCTGGGTTTGTAGGAGGGATGGAAAAAAACCCAACTTTTTCCAAAGTGGCCTTCAGAAGTTACTTTAGAGCACAAAAGGATAAACCTTTGCAAAACTTTTGATTTACAGGACTCAGTGATGGCCCCTGGGGAGCCCCTCAGTGGAGCTATGTGCTCTCCTCTCCATCATGGTTGTGAGGGAGCTGATGTCTGCTTTTAGTGGTAACCCAGGGAAACCACGGCAGCCAAATAATTTGAGGGACAACTTGGCAAAAGGCAAATCACATCAGTACGAAGCTCAGCAGAGCCAGGGGAGCAGTTTTCTGTAGAAAAGATTTAGGGAGAGTCACGAATGCAAGCCCTGGCTTCTGCTTTTCTGTCACTTGATTTTTCTGGTCCCTTCCCCTGTGTCTCTCTCATGCTCCTGTTTGGGAGGAAGAAGAAAACTGACATCACTCCAAATTCTCTAGTCTCACATAAAGTCTGATTTTTGTTGAGCTGACCGACAGAGACTGATAATTGCATTTTTTTCCCCTCCGGAAGTGTGACTTAATTTCCATAAATTTCCATCCCCAGATTTGCTCTTTTCTGTGTCCTGCAAAACCCTGAGCAATTTTAATGCTTCGTGTTTTGGCTGGAATCAAAATCACCTTTGGCAATAGAGGGCCAAGAGAAAGCTGGGATGGAAATTGCATCACCGTTACAGAGCCAGAGCGGCTCAGCGCCAGGACAGGACAGGACCCTCACGGCCACCAAGACGGGGCACAGTGCAGCCAGGGATGAGTAATTTGGGTCCCTAAGTCACTGCTCAGGCTTTGCTGGAAGGGGAGGTGGCTGTTCTGTACGAGACAAAACACGATTTGCTCCTGAGGGTTAATCCCATCCCACACAGTGGCGTTTGAATGGCTTTTAGGGTTGCTCTGATTACAGGAGCGACAGCAGCATGGAAGTGGGTTAGTGTTTCATCCCCTCCTGCCAGTGGCAAACATTGTAGTATTGGATTTTCTTTTTTTTTTTTTAATGAGGATTTAGCACACAGTCACAGGGTTTGCGGTGTTGGGGGTTTTTATGCTAGAGAGTAGCCAGCGCTAAGCCTTCCATGCACAGCTTTGTGCTCCTGCACTGTGCTAACGCGGCGCTGAGCCGAAACCTTGGGTCTGGTGGGTTTACACAGACACAAACGCTTCACTTTTAATGGAGAGGAGAATCAGACTGAACCATGCCTGGTGTGAGCAGAGATGAGGCCAGACCACAAACAACCCCAAATACAGAATAAGTTTCAATCCAGTATCACACAAGCTGTACTTTCCATGGTGAGCCAATACAAAGCCTAAGACTTTTAGGTCAAAAATTAACCTGGACACCGTCTAAATCCTCCTTCCCTGGGCCAGAGCAGTCTGTAAAGGTATATAAGGATGCAAAGGCTCCCGTAGGTATTGACTGACAGTCATAGCCACTTCGGTCCTGCTCATGTTCTGAGTTTCAAGGCTGTAAAAAACCCCATTAAACACCTATACAATTCCTCCTGCTCCTGAAGACCTTTCAAGATATGGTCCTGGGATCCCAGAACAGCTCCTCCTGAGGTGGAAGCTTTCCACTGGCTTTGAGGAGGTATTTGAGGCATCAGCTCCAGCTGGAAATAGTGTTGCTGTGCTGACCTACACAGCACATTGGGGTCTGGACTCACACAACCCAGCAAGCCAGGAAAAACACCGAATACAGAAGTTTTGCAGGAGGGGGTTTCGCTTTTCTAGCCCTTATTGCCCTCAAGAGTTTGTGTTTCCAAATAATTCTTTCCACAAATTAAAACCTTCTGCCTCTGGGGAAAATACTGATTTTTTTTAGCTATATGAGAGTTTTGATACCAATCAAAACATGGAAAAAAATCTTTAAATATAGCCTTTCATAGAAAGCATGCAATTTTCGCACTTTTACCATAACAATTCCTAAAAGGGAAAGTCAATGCTATTCTAGACAATTTCCTAAGCTCTTTAAATACTTCACAATAGAATTATGGAATGAATCAAGGCTTTAAAGAAAGCTCAGAAAAAGACTTTCTGAGTTCTGTGTAATTTGATTAGGCAAAACTGATTTATAGCTAGGGCAAAGGTTTTGAATGAAAGCCAATAAACTCCAAAAGTCGGGTGACAGAGTGAAGCATTTCCAGGGGCAAGCATTTCCATTTGTTGATGTGCCAGCATTGCTCAGCGGTGGGAACGAAGGACATTCAGCAGCTAAAGCTGCAGAAATAGGAGTGGGGAACCACAGGGCTCATTTCTTAGTTCTAAGTCTGAGCAAGGCATCTCACCCCTGTGAGCCAGCTCAGTCCAGCCACTTCATGAAGGTGAAATAAATGAAGGTGTTTTACAAGTACAAATTAGTCTTTCAGTGAAACCGCATGGTTTTGTACCAGCTTGGTCCCTACTGCTTAAAGATCTTCCTTAGCGTCTTGAGGCAACTCTTTTGAGATGTGTTATCTTTTCTATAGCATAGAAAACTGCTATATATTTAACAAAAGAGGTCATTAACAGCTCGTAATGGTGGGGTATATCTAGGAATTTCCTCAGCCCGCAGAGGAACTCTATTATTATTACCAGCATAAACGAGAGATGACATTCTCACCATGTGGGTTGCGAGAGACGAAACCCAGCTGGTACTTTTGCTGAACGCGTTAAGCTCTGGAGCACAAAGCTGTACAGAGACTTGATCTGTCTAAAGAAAGCTTTGGCAACAACAACACTGCCTGTCTTCACCAAAGGAGGAGTTGCATCTTTCTCAGATTTATGAACAAAGAAACGTAAGTGCTTCTGATTGCCAGTGCACCTGCTGCACATTGCATGTGTGCTTCTTATTTCTCTCTCTTATGGATCCCCGTAGCACCTCAGGGATGTGGTTGGGTTCTTTCTCCATCTTTCCATTCATCTCTGGCTTTTCTGAATCCCTCCTTCTGCCTGAGATACTGGGTGTACAGCAAATGCTTGTACCTCAAGGTGATCATGCTGCATGGATGGATGGGATGGGGATGTCTCCATGCAAGCAGATGGAGTGCCCGTTTGTAGATGAGGCTTTCCTGGTGCTGCAGTCAAGAGAGACTTGGGGTTGGCTTGGAGTACAGGATTGCTTTTGCAATTTAGAGCTCTGAGGTGCAAAATATGTGGCACTCAGCCCCTCTGTGCTGCAGGGAGCGTTAACATGGCAGTATTTCACCATCCCACCACAGCAGTTCACCATCCCACCACTGCAGTTCACCATCCCATCTCTGCAGTTCACCATCCCATCTCTGCAGTTCACCATCCCACCACAGCAGTTCACCATCCCGCCTCTGCAGTTCACCATCCCACTTCTGCAGTTCATCATCCCACATGGCATTTCACCATCCCACCATGGCATCCTTGCCACAGACATCCATGCGAATCCTACACGTGCCTCTGTTTTCCTGTGCTGCCCTTTGTTAAACTCAGCTCTAGCGGGGTTTCTAGACAGCCCATAAAGCTCTTACAAAGTCTTCCTGCTTCTATTCGACGCGAACAGTGACTTCCACTTGATTCAATCACTGCTTAATTTGATCCTCCATTTAATTTTATCAAAACTGTAGTAATCAAATAATTCGTACTAAAAACATTATGACTTCCACTTGTTTATTCTGATCCATTTTAATCCTTTAAGGTACAAGGTTTATTGGATAATTTGATTATGAGATAACAAAACACTGTCATTAAATCTACAAGGCAAGGGCAGAACACAAAAAAAGAAAGTTAAAAGATCTTAAGGAGTGCTCATAATAAAGAAAAAAATGCACTAACGTACAGTTATTTAGAAGTCATGCTACGCACAGTGAAAGCTAAGAAGCATCCTGCTGTTCGCGAGATGAAAAGATCAGTGGCGTGTTTCAGTCAAAACATTTCTGGCAATGAACTGCACTGAAAAGGGGAAGGCAATGTGATTGGATGTGAATGAATTTGCCTTTTTTGAGTGCTAACCCACGGGAATGATTGTATGTCAGTGGCGGTTGAGTTTGCCCTCTGTGCCATAAAAAGCAGAGTAAAAGGAGGGGAAATATTTCCACTGCAGGCTGTTCCTCTGTTGCTGGGAGAAATAAAACACAATCTCCTGCTCCACTGCTCCTTCTCATCCCTTGACCACATCTCTCCTCTGCAGGTCAACACTTTTATCTCCTTCGTGTTCCCCATGGTGGTCATCTCTGTGCTCAACACCATCATCGCCAACCAGCTCATGGTGATGTTCAAACAGGCTGCCCAGGAGAACCAGGTCTGCACCATCGGCGGGCAGCAGACGATGCTCAGCATGTCCATGGAGCCCAGCCGCGTGCAAGCCTTGAAGCACGGCGTGAGGGTCCTACGTAAGTATTCGCCTATTTTGGCAGGGAACTGGCGAGAGGTTTCCAAGTAAAAGTGGTTTGAAGAGTAATAGGTTGAAATTGGTAAATGCTTTCACCCCAAACTGGATTTAAAATGAAAATTGGCTCTTTCTGGAAATCCAAATCGCCCCCAAATGCTTCGACATTTGCCAAAATTGTGCAGTTCTTGTCACAAAACCCCAGGCTTTGGAAAATAAATTTGCTTGTTCTCTTGGTGTCTTTTCCTTTTCACCCAGTTCTTGCTTCAGCTAGATCAGTTTGCCCAGAGCCCTATCCAATATGATTTTAACTAAATTCTGAGGGCTGGCTGTCTAAACATATTTCAGTTAAATTGCCAAGCTGTGTTCTAGAAAATACTCTCATCGATATTTCACATGCAATAAGGGGTTCATTTTATTCAGTGTCTCAAACAACACTGATAGCTGGGAGCCTAAGTGGCCATTCATGAACTGCTCAGGTGGGTGCTGGGTATTCATAACTTCATGGAGAAACTAGGCAGAACTGTGATCTGCATGGAGAAAGACAGAAAGAGATTAATTTTCTTTTAATTCTTCCAAACAACTACATTTAGGATAATCACAAAGAATCCTTTTATTTTGCCTTTGCTTGTTGATATCTAAAGCTAAAGAACAGATCTACTCATGCATAGAAACTCTGAAAAACTAGCCCAGCATTTTAATGATTCAGCCAACAGCAACATAAGCCTTGCATATATCGCTTTATTCCTTTGCTTTTTCTGCAGAACTTTGGTTCAGACAAAGGTTAAACAAAAGATCCTGTACCCAGGAATTGAGCTGTGCTGCAAAATACTGCGTGGCTTAATTAAATAAGCTGAGGAAAAGACCAAGGAATCTGGTAGCTTAAACTGACAGATGATAAAGCAAAAGCTGTTCAAAAATAGCACCCAAAAAAAATCTAATAAAGTATGCCAGTGTTGGTTATAAACTGTGAGAGCTCTCATGCACATTAAATGGTGATGGTTTGTTAGCAGAAAGCTTTCTGATCGGTGCTCTTCATGGCAGAGCTCTTGGTAGCTGAAGTGCTTTGGCCAAGGCCACATTTTCCATCAGGAAGGAAAGCCTGGCCCTAGAGAAGCCACCAAAAACCTCCATCTGATTTTTTCCCTGGGTTTTTCCAGCTGTTTTTCACAGGGGACATATCCAACACAGAGCCCTTGCTATGGGCGCACCTCCATGTGCACTCTGGCTTCCAACACTGAGAAAAAGGAGAGGAAAACCCAGAAGACATTAAATTCCCTGTACTTCTCTTGTTGGGTTGTGGTTATTTACTGCCTTGGCACCCTGATGAAGCAGCCAGGGTAAGACATGAACCTTGCTTTAGCACCGAGCTTGCCAAGATGGAGCCATGCACTTCCCTCAGTTCCCTCCAATCTTTTTCTGTTTCTTAACACTGCTGCCATTAAGTGAGAAGCTGCCTTTTCTCACTTGCATTACAACTTCTCACACCTCTTCCTCACATTTTAGTATTGTATTGTACTCTTTTAACATCAAGAGGAGAGAGCTCTTCATGAATAATAAGCGAGAGACCTAAATTTACACCTGCCCTTGCTCGGCGATGGTGGAAGAGCATCCCTCCCCAACAGGTCCACATTTCTGCCGAGGTGCTGAAAAACAGCCCTTCTTTCTCTCAACAATAAGCTTCATTTTCTTCTTCCTCTTCTCCAGGCAAATTTGTGCTTTTGTTATGTACTGCAAAAGCTGAGAGAAGTTAGCAAAAGCAAGGGGCTTCAGTCTGGAGCCTGAAACGGTGCAGAAATGGGTGAGATGTGGCAGCATGGGGCTCCAAGGGGAGCAATGCACAGGCATCCCCAGTGCCACCACAGCAGCAGGGTGGCCACTTGCTCCTTTTCTGGGCAGAGGAAGACCCAGCAAATAAGAAACCCACCGTAGGCTTTGTCTGTGATTCACCACATCATGCAGAAAGGCTTTTTTTATCTAGAAAGTGTGAGCAAAATCCTGCTTCATTTCATTTTTCAGCTGCACTTGATTACTGGAGCCGCTTGTTTCATTTTACTTTTGTCACCTGTTCCTTGCAGCTTTTTTTCTTTTTTTTTTTTTTCTTTTTAAATTAAACCAAGTCTCTGAGCGGTCCGTGAAGTAGAAAAAAAATAAACAGGGATGCACATGAGTTATCCACGGCAGCCAAAACCATGTACACAGCCTAGGCTAGTTTATGGAAGAGGACAGGAAAAGAAAAATGGCCCTTGTCCTCACTAATAAAACAGTTGGCACAAAATCAGAGCTTCATAGGGGTCAAAGCATTTTCCTTTTCCAAAAGTGAACTTTGGCCTGGAGTACAGAGTTTTGTTTTAAGGGTGAAACATTTCAAAACTTGTAACATTAGTACTCAGAAAAGACTCCTTTGCAGTTCATGGCTTGCAGAGCTGCTGGATGAGATCAGAGCGGCAAACACCTTCCTTCCTTCCTTCCTCCAGATTTACTGAGATTATGTATTTATTTACCTTGAAGTAGGCTGAAAGTGGTCAGGCTAACAGCTTCATTCAAAACATCCAGCACATCATTTTCCTCCTCCTTGGTAGCATTTATCTGTTTTCTTGGCTCTGTCTGACACTGGTCGTGTACAAAATAATTAGGGAACTCAGGATCAAGGAACGTGGCTGCCTGGGAACCACCTTGTTACTTCTTTAAGCGTGCGATCGCTGATTGTAATCCCCCCTCTGCTGTCAGCGATCACCAGGTGTGAGGATCCAAAATTCAGAGAGCTCGAGGCGCTGGCAGCCTCCCAGCTCTTTCATGAGGATAACAGGGCGATGTCTGCACCAGTGCTGCCACCAAAAACACCTTCACCCACCCAGTATTCCCTCCGTTTCTCCAATTATAAACCACCTCCAATTTTTGCTATTATTTCTTGTAGTGCTGGGATGCTGAGTCTCTTGAGTGCTATGTGATGCTTCACAGAAGGGTGAATATTCTCCAACTGCATAGCCTAATATGCCAATTCCTTGATAACATCCTAAATAAACCTTAAACACACATGTGCAGTTCAGAATAAGCATCCTTCAGCAGGTAAAACTTCACCAGACCATTGCATCCAGACACAGAGAAGCAATATAAATCTTCTGCAACTCAGTCTGATATTTCCAAACAAATTTCCCCCAAAAATCATGGCATATTTGAGCTTGGCTCAGGCTGAAGGCACTGTTTGGCCAATACGTCTTCTCAAAAGGGGACAGTTTGGGGACAAGGTATGTTTGCCCCATCAGCACAGCAGCCTGCAGCCCGTTCTCCTCCGAGCAGCCCTCAATGCCTGTCAGGCTCCCACTGTGGAGGGAAGAAAGGAGATATTGAACGTTGAGCTCTGCTAACGATGTCAAGACAAATTGATGGACACCAAGGGATGGCGTTGTGCATCCCTGGGTGGATGTTGGCTGAGCGGATTAAAATGTGATTGGTTCCAGGTAGCGGCTGCTCTGTTACAGAAGCTGCTTAGTGAAAGCAATTATAACGCACTTAGAGAGGTTTAACCAATTAAGAGAATATTCTTCAGTCTCCCGCAGCCAGCTGGCTGATGCCTTGGTAAGATGCTTTTGAGGACATGAAGTTAAACCACATTTTCTTACTGAATGTCGAAGGATTTTCAAATTATGATTCTAGGGTGTCTGCCTTTCTTTGATACTAGGCAAATGCCAAGAGTTAATGAAGTGTCCACGCAGCCTACATTTCATTAATTTGTGCATGAATAATTCCCCTTCTGAACAAATGTTTTGAAGAGTTCATTCATTTGTCAGTGCTGATGTCCCAAGTCGGAGCTATCTGTTTGAGGAGAAAAATATTGCTATGAGGTTCGGTGTAACCATCCACAGAGAGGAATAACAAATAGCAAATAGTTTGCAGGCACAATACACAGAAAAGCACCAGTCTGAAAATCTGCTCCTTAAACAGTTGCATTTTGTAATTGCTGTATTCTAGGGAAATCAGATTTGTCCATGCGTTTCTTTTGCAAGAAAAGGAACTGAATTGATGATGGTTTGTATACCTAATAAAAAGTCTGAGCGACTCCAAGCGGAGTTCAGCAAAGCCCCTGTGACAGTAAGCATGAGTGGAAACTGAGTTTAACAGCTGAAGTGTCAGATAGAGATTCGGGAGGATAAAATAGCTATTTAACAGTTGTATACATTTCCCAGAGATGTTTGTACGTGTAGGTTTACTTTCCAGCCTGCCAAGTGACATAAAGTGTGGGAGTGCTTTATAAACACCCTCCAAGGAGCAGAAAGGGACCATGGCCACATCTCTGAGGACAGGGAGACTCTTTTCTCCTCTCCCAAGAGGTGTCCCCAGGCTGGCGCTGCAGCTTGGGCTGGTGAGGGGCTTCTGGGGGGCTTCAGCCTCTCGTGGCTGCATCTCTAGAAACAGCTCCACTGCTGGCCATGCCCAGCAAGCTGAATTTCCAGGTGTTAAACCCTGTCCATATGAGTGTTTAAAGAGCTAACTGATGTGGTTTTAAACATGAAGTCTGGCCAGGGCCTTAGTCACTGCAGAAGCATGTGGTAAATACAGCCCCAGGGTCCCTCCACAGCAGAAAGCACTCAGGGAGGAACAAAGGAAAGAAGAAAGGGGCTGCAGAGGATGCCAGTTTGAGTTATACCTGATCCTAACAAATAGAAAGAGCCCTGAATGTGGTGAGGAGAAAGATGGGAGCACTTTTCTATCCATCAAAGGGGAAATTTTCTTTTTCTTCTTCCTTTTCCTCCAAACACTTGGGCATCCCTGGGGAGAATGGCACAAATGACGTTTAAATGGAATAAAGCAACTTATTCTTTCTTTTCCCGAAAATTAATTATCTTAGAAGGGAACTGGAGAAGACACCCTGGTTTGCACTGTGTCATCAGGGACATGCGGCTTGGACCCCATTCCTGGGACAGCTTTTAACCTTCATTTTCTGCCTTGCTCCTTATGGATGAAACCGGCGCCAGTGGACAATTTAATCACCAGCATGAGCAGGGCAGGAATTCACATCCATATTCAAGTCTGTCAGCTGAAGCCATTGAAAATCAGAACTGGAGAATATAGTCTGAGTAAAAGACATTGGTTCTGCATGCCAAAAGATTTTTCTGTTCACTCTGCTGTCTCACTGCCATTAACAAAGAATTATTTAGGGGAACATGGCTCCTTTCGAGCAAGACAGCATCTTCTACCCCTTAATCCAAATAAGAGACAATCCTTCCACTGTAAGGAAAAAAAAGAAGGAAAATTAAACAGAAAGATAAAATGCAGATTTCTGGCTGCTGGGAAAGGAAATTAAGGAGTCAAATCTAATGTTTGCAATGCTCAGTAATGTGTGTGAGAGCACAGGGGGGTTGTATCCAGCAAATGTGCTGTGTTTTCAGTGGTGTCTAAAGGAGCAGAGGGCTCCCCAGGCCTATCACTATTCCCAGTTTCTCCTTCACTCTCCTGAGTACTACTGGTGCATACTGGTGGTCCCCAGTCCCCGCTGGTTGTTATTGACTTTTATGGAAATCCTTTCTTGTGCAGCCTCATGACCCACATAGCAGCATAAGCAGTTTTAATTTTACTAGGCTCGTACCCACCTTTTCAGCTCTCATAATTCCCAGTTTGGGGCCTGTTGGTATAAATATTGCCTATGACCTGTCAGGTGGAGCATCCTGTTAATATAAACAGCACCTCAAGGTTTAATGAGGCAGTGCCAGATGTATCTACACAGGACCCAGCTTTTGCCATCTCTCATATCAAACAGCACAGGGACACTTGCTCCCCTTTGTGAGAGATTCTTTTGTAACACTATTGACTAAATAAGCAGATAAAACCCAGGAGCTTCAAATACACAAGGGCTGCTTCTCCAGAAATCAGCTTTAATGCAAATCCCTGATGTGAGCCCCATAACACTGTTATATCCATTATTGGTACCAGCTGGAGCATGCGTTCCCGGGGCAGGGTTGGAAACACAGGGCCTCTGATGAGCTGAAATGCAGGGAAGGCTGGGAGTCGTTGTTCAGGTGGGTTGGTCCATACCCAGTTGCTCAAAAATGACAAGATGCTGTTCCCCAGCTGTGTGTGTTTCAGCCCCCCTTGAAATGCAGAGAAAAAGAAATGAATTCAGCAAAATCCTCTGAACAAAACTATCAAGCAAGGCTGGATCTGAGCTTCTCCTGAGGCTTTAGCAACAGAGGAGGAGGCTGATAGATGGAAGAGCTTTTGCTTTTCCCCCTCTCATGGAGAGAAAGGAGGAGAGGATGGAGGGATACCTCCACCAAGGGCCACCCCGGAGCCACAAGGCTGTAACCCAGCATGTTCCTGGAGGTATGGAAGAGCTGAAGCCAGGAGGAAAACACCACCTAAGTGCTTTGTACTGTAGCAGATCCCTAGGGTGTCATGTGAGCTGGCAGTGGTAGCACATCGCCCACCAACATCCAGGTGCTCGGAGTCACACCAAGCCTCAGATGGCCCCAGAAAAGGGATGGGGGCTGAAAATCCCTCCCAGGCATGGGTATCACACTCATCTGAGCCACCAGGGCCTTTTTCCATGTGATATAATGCTCCATACTCTCAATAACCCAGTGTGAGCTTTTCGAGATGCTGGCCCTGTCTCCCAGCCTCAGCCACAGGATACACACAAGGTAGAATAAAATACTCAGTGGTAGCTAATAGAATTTAACTTCCAGGATTGCTTCCACATCCAGCTTAGTCTGAAAATCAAGACTGGCACAGTTTAAATCTTCTTTTGCACAATGAAAAAGATGTCACTGTAAATGTATGTTTCCCTCTGCAGGACTTCCTGCGTGATAGACAAACAAGGGCTTGTCCTCCGTGCTCCTTCCTCTTTCCCCTTCTTCCTTGGGATATGGCTCAGGTGGGCAGAGAATAGAGCCATTATGAGACAAAAT
The DNA here is from genome assembly GCF_000695765.1 of Mesitornis unicolor. NCBI lineage: Eukaryota > Metazoa > Chordata > Aves > Mesitornithiformes > Mesitornithidae > Mesitornis > Mesitornis unicolor. The sequence goes on along the minus strand of NW_010168263.1, from coordinate 49,042 downwards.
AGAAAGCCACAGGATGCAATAATTCAGGTTTTAATATACTTTTAAATTGGGAGTTTGATTTAGAAGGGAAGTGAAGATGCAGCTGGGTGGAAGGACCATTCCCTGGCATCCCCAGCACACCAGCAGCAAAAGGCACCAGGTATCTGGGAGAAAGGGACACTTTCATTCTGCTTTAGATGAAAGGTAACACATTCCCGAGTTTCATATTCCTCCCTGGGTAGGGGACCCAGCAGGGCAGGATTGCCGCCCTAAATCTGCTTGATCCCTTGTATGATAAAATTGAAACATACAGATTAAGGGTGCGAAATGCAGGTCAGGGGCTCCTAATCTGCACGGCAGAGGCGGGTGGCACAGAACCGCAGGGCATGCTACCCCACTGGGATTTCCAAATCAGACCATAAGTGTCTCCAATGCACTTAGCTATGTGTTTAATTGAGTTTTAATTGCAGAGTGATTGCATGTGATATTACAGAATTATCACAGATTACTTAATTGACTGTTCGTTTGATGAAGTTAAGCAGATATTTCTCTCAATATGTGTTTTTGCTGCTATAGATCCCTGCCTCCATAGTTTTCAGCACAGCATCGTCTGAGCAGCGAAAGCAGAGATCCTTTACCAGGGAAAAACCACTTTCATTTGACATGCTGGTAAATTTAACAGACAGATGTGTGAGATTCTTAAAATTGGCTGCAGAGAAACCCCAGCTCCTGCTTTTTTTAAAGAGCTACATGCAGGGGTAAGCAGCTGGGAAGTGCCAGTGCATGGAGGCTCCTGCAAAAATTATCATGTGCACAAACGAACTTGTGTTTGAAGCCATCTGAGAAGCTGCTTTCACAGCGTGAAAATCCAGCTAATCCTGTCCAGGCACTGGGAAAGCAGATGGGCTGGAGTGGGGATGTTGGCTCATTCCCGAGACTGATGGATGGAGGAGGAGAAGCTGAAGAGCATCGCTTCTTCTGTGGCCCCTGGGAGGGATCTCCTGGGCAGTCAGGGGTGGACACTTCCATCCAGGGTGAACCAAAAGTCCATTCAACAGAGAAATTAACTTCTGGAGGTGGCCAAAAGCAGGTGCTCAGGAATGTGAAAGAGCAAAGCAGGCACCCAGTGCTCCCTCGGAGCTTCCCAGTGGATTTCTCCTGTGGCACGTGTCATCGAGGGGCTGTCCCCATCAAAGTCCCATCGCAGGTCCTCAGGGCAGGGTCAGACACAGGTCAGACTCATTCACTCAATGGCATCTGAAGAGCTGCAGGCCGTCCAGTAATGAATTACATCTGCGAGCACAACGACCACATAGCAGCCAAAAATATTCAGATTGAAATAATGAATTTACTCGGACAAGAGGAGAAAAACAGAGCCTCTAGCTTCTTTCCAAAACATGTCCCTTCAGTTGCCTAAACCTTTATTGAATAAATGGCTTTTGCCGTGTTCCTGGAAGATACTCTCATACACCATGCTAATAGACTATAACTGTCTCCTTTGTTAGTTATGTGTTTAATAAAAGAGATGGAGTTGAAGTGAGGCTGTAAGTATGGAGCTGGACACCAGGAGTTACTTAATTTCGGCATAAATTAGGCAGTGGCTCTGCTAGTGATGACACCTACAAAATTAGGGCACAGGCACTTCCCTCCCCACTGTGTTACTCAATCCTCCCCCGTGCCTCTCAGCTGAGTGATGGGGTGATTCAGCCGCAGCCAGACTCGCATCTCCTGGACCACGTTTTTAATGGAAATGCATCTTCTGCATATCTCCACTCTGTGCTATAGCATAGTCCTTGTGGGATGACAGTGTCTAGGTTTGGGACAGATCCACACAAATATTTTCTATGCCAAGACAGAAGCAAAAGCAGCCTTTGCCTCCACGTGGTAAATCGCATTGCGCTGGTGGTGCTCAGCTCTGCGAAAGAGCTTTCCTGCGTCCTAGCCCTTTCCAGGTCATATAAAGGACAAGAGTGATGTGGCCCCTATTTTCTGTAAAGCAAATCTGGGATAAGAAATTAACATAATTATTTTATTTAGCTTTGATTTTCTTCTTGTCTTTTATTGTGTTATGTTTTAACTGAGATTTCTTTATTTCCTGCTAGGATTCTGCCAGAATCCTGTCATTTTATACAGAGGTTGAAATGCATATTACAAAAGGAAACAAATCTTTCCCTTGATTGCCTGATATATCTACTTCTTAATCTAGATTGACAAATGCACTCTACCAACAGCACTTTTCTCCTTCAGAGCTGCTGCATTTTATTCTCCATTCTGTGATGTCCCTCATCAGGAATCTGGAAAGGAAAAAAAAAACATATTGTCTTTCTCTGCTTACCCTTTAATTAATCATTTTTATTATGGTAATGTCCAGATCCAAACGTCTTGTAATCACTGTCTCAGGTATTGCACAAACATCGAGCAAAAGGATGAGCCCTGCCAGCAGAAAGCAGCTCCTGCGGGTGGGTAATGATCCCCAGCACCGCGGGGACTGGGGCCAGTGGCTCCGCGTAACCAAATAATGGGATTATGGTGTCCCTGGCTCCCTGTCTACCTGGATGAAAAACACACACTAACCATCTCTGGGAGTACTTTGGACAAAATACCCAGTGCCACAAGGGCACAAAGCACAAGGAGAGATGCAAACACAGTTTTGTTTAAGCCAGTGCCTGAACTAGGCATCAGCAGTCCTTTAGCTGTACGCATCTTCCCTTGTTCAGAATGCCACTGCCCCCATGTTATTGCTATTTTCTATTATTTCTGTTATGCTTGTTTTTACAGACATTTGCAGGCTGGTTTTCCCTCAGGGCTATTAATTCGTAGCACAGCAGCAATAGAAGAACAAGTGAGGCTTTAGGCAAACAGTTTACAGGGATAAACACCACACAGACAGGTCTCTTTTTCACCCCTGATGAAGAATTGCTCGTGAAAAGTAACAGGCTTTTTTTGGTACCTTGCAGGTGCTGTGGTGATTGCCTTCGTGGTCTGCTGGCTCCCCTATCACATACGGCGTCTCATGTTTTGCTACGTCCCCTCCAGCCACTGGACAGAGTGAGTCACTATTTGGGGGATGAGCTCCCCCCATGCCAGGATGGAGTGTGGGGTCAGATGGGGCTGGGGCTGCTGGGGATGGAGGTGGGCATCTGAGAGCAAAGACGTTCTACACCTGAGGGGTTAAACCCTCAACTTTCTCATTATCATTTGGGGTTTTCTTTTTGGAATTCTTACAGTGTTTGCCAGCTAAATTACAGGTTCTGGTTTTATCATCATCAATTAATTCCCTGGGTGTGGGTGAAGAAAACATTTGCTTGAACCAAAATGCATCATAAGCCCCTCCTTCTTCAGTGGCTGCAGCCACAGACTCGCTCCATTGACAACGGCGATGGATATTCACCTTTGACGGCCCTTGATGAAATGGCATTTGGACAAGGGGGTTTTATACATCCGAAGGGGATTGCTGTCTCCATGGTGGAGATATCAATCACTAGAGCAGCCCCTGTCAACACACAATTTACCTCCACAACGCCACGGTTCCTTAGTGACAGGAGAGATTACACAGGGTGGAAAATAACCATGCTGCGTACTGAGCCTGGGGCAGGTTATTTACTGGGTTTTGCAGGAAGTGGTTCAAAATTAAATACTAGTAGTTGCCACTGATTAGAAAACATCCAGATTTTTGTAAATTTAGGGATAATTGCACGCCAACGCTGAATGCAAACTCACAAATGTGCAAGGGCACACAAGTCCTTTCTGCCATATTAGGCCAGATTCCTCAGCAAAGCAGCCACAGAACTGGTTATTCATTTAAAACATGCAATTAAGCATTAATGCTGTCTGGGGACATACACTTAGGTAGCCTGAGCTGCCATGAGATGCACCTGGCAAAAGATGTGTCTTTCCTCCTGTGGTGTTAACGTCCCTCTTCTCTCTGGGATTGGATTTCCTGCAATGAACAGGAAAAGAAAAAAATAATCTACAATACAAAAAGCAAAGCAACCATGAGACATTAAAATTTCATAAACTCCAAGCACAAAACCCAGTAATTTTCGATATAGCAGTCTACTGAATGGAATTGTACATCCACCCGTAGTAAAAACCACAGCCTATCTTCAGTCATGAAAACAGAGCTCTAGGCACAGACTGGGACAAACTGTTGTTTCTTGTTTGCTTTCCTATATGAAAAGCACTTAAAGCAGCAATCAATTATGTAGCGCCTGCGTTTGCTTTGAGCAAGAGGGGTAGGGAAGTTTGTCTGCAGTTAGTGTGAATTTATGCATTGTGGTTACATTCACATTTTTTTTTTTTTCTTCTTTTAAAAGCCATGAGCGATTTGAGGAAAACATAGAACTTACAGGCGTATTATGAATGGAGAACTATCAGTATGGTAGCTAATCAAGAGCTCACAGCAGCTTGACGTGTTCATTTATAAATGCATGAGCCTGCCCCTGAAGAAGAGAGAAATTTGCTATATTAATTCTTCACCACTACATAGAGAAACTCTGGATGGGCCATGTAGTACTTGGCAGTGCTGGGGGATGTGGAGGGATGGGTGATGTACTCCAGCACACATCTATTTATCTTTTGTTAGACTGCTCAGACTAACAAAAAGGTCTGCAATTTCCACTGAGATAAATGATCCTGAGGAACGTCTTCCTGAAAATGAGACCCGTGTTGTTTATAAACCCTTTACCAGCACAAAGCTGTTGGTCTCAGTTCTCCCAAGGAAAGATAATTCTGACAGAAAAAACAAAACTAAATGTTTTCAACCGATTCTATTTGAAAACATTATATTGTGATGGTAAGGATCTATTTCAGAAGCATGCTACCATCAACTTGCCCCCAGAATAGAGAGTGCTGCCGCAGATTACAGACAAATCCCAACCCAAGGACCCATTGAATGAGCTGATGCAGCTCGCACTGCCGTGGAGAGGAGAGAGCTGCATCTGTTCCCGGATCTTGGCTCTTCTGCGGGCTCTGTAGGCCAGAACTGCAGCCAAAAAAAGTCAAGCTAATGTATATGCATGACACAGAAACAGATTTCCATCTGGCTTCTCAGTTTCACACATGTGTATTCTCAAAGACAAAGTGAATGCACGGAGTAAGTATCACATCCAGATGCAGGGAATACATAAATTTCTAACTCCTAGTGATAGGGTAACACCTTTGTAGAGGCATTTGACCTCAATTTGGCCAGTCCCAGTTGAAAACATAGATGTTCTCCTGATGCCTCATGCACCATTAGTAAGCTCATGTCCCCAACGAGAAAAGTTAGCTCATGTTTTTCTCACCCATGTGACTTTGAATTATTCAGATTTTTATCTTTCATCTGTTCTTGCAGTTTCCTTTTCAACTTCTACCACTACTTCTACATGCTGACAAATGTCCTCTTCTACGTCAGCTCGGCAATCAACCCCATCCTCTACAACCTGGTGTCTGCAAACTTCCGACAGATCTTCCTCTCCACACTCACAATCCTGTGCCTGCCGTGGAGGAAGAAGAAGAAACGATTGGCCTTCACCAGGAAATCCAACAGCATCTCCAGCAACCACACATTTTCCAGCCAAGTCACAAGGGAAACTACATACTGAAGCCAAAGGAGGAAGGGAAATGCACTTCGTTGTGGAGTCAAAACTTGAGAGAGGCCTCTGTGACTTTCATGCATGGTCTCCAAATTCACGTAACACAAATGTGTTTAGCAAAGTCATTGTTGTTGGAAAAATAGGCTTCGTTCTGCCAGTAACTTTGAGGTTATTTTAAAGCATTGGCCTTGCCTCTTGTGAGTAATGTCTACACGTTTTGTAACTTCAGTCTGGCATAAATCCAGGTGCAGTGTTAACTGGGAAGCCAAACTATGTTAAACTTAGGCAAAATCATACTGCATTTCATCCTGTTCTCAATGCAGAGATGCCATGTTCACATCCAAGGGTTTGAGACCACATCTCTTGGTGGCACCGAGCAGAGAGTCTGATAAGGAGGAAGCAGTTTTGAACAGAAAGGGACGTTCCTGGAGAATGAACGTGCTCATCTATGGGATGTTCAATGAAGGAGGAGTGAAAACTCAGGGAGCCAGGTGGTCATTTTAGAAATAGATCTAAATTATTAGTAATATGACCTAGGTGCTCAAGAGAGCCGCTCTGGCTCCTTCAAATTAAATAACAACAGATGATGCCTTACCTAGACTGGGGTGGCTGTGGCCTGGGGGAATGAGGGTCATCTTTCAATTTAGGGCATATTCAGTGCCTGGCACAGTGAGCCCCCTCCCTCACTGGAATCGGTACTGCAACACCAATAAATAACAAAGTCTCTGACAAAGTCAAGAATGCAGAAGCGGTGCCCAGCTGGAGTGCTGAAAACAAACAGAAATGGAAAATCTTACTTTGGCCATACAGCCAAGTCCTACTTTTTTACCAGGGAGAACAGTTAGCTGGCTTGCATTAAGAGGTGAGAAAACTCTAGGCTCATCAGGGTTCCAGGCTGCTGAGAAAAGAGCAACCTGCCTCAGTTCTGTGGGACCTTCAGAATTTTTCCCATTCTTATTCCAATTTTACTTGTTTCCTCACCGTTTTCATATTATTACATCTCATAGGTTATAGCATTTGTAGGCCGAGGGGTCTTTTGTTCTACCTTTTCTTTTATTTCTTTCTGCCCACAGACCTGTTGGCACACTGATCTGCACACATGAGTCTTCAAATAGTGCAAACGAGAACGCAAGAAGGTCTAACTGGGAAGTCTTAACTCTAAAACAAATTTCTTTTAGCAAGCCAGAGGAACAGAAACAAGATCTGAAAATTCTCTTTGCAATTCCTCAGCTGGCGAGTAAGGTTTTCCCTTGTACAGTTCCACCTTTAACAGCCCACTATGTGATGAAACAAATTGGTCCAGAGCCTTTAGCACCAGAAATCACAGGCCCCTAGGATAAGCTAAAGGGCTTTCCTGACGGTCACATCACCAGATGGTGACCTGCATGAACCTGGAGCCAGCCAATCATCCTGTGCAACCGCTGCTGTGATTTTGCTAGTGGTGACCTTGTGTCCCCTTTCACATCACACTTCATTAGGAGAGCAGGGCTTGATGAAAATCTAGAAGAGTCACTTGGCTCAATTCAGCTTTCTGGGCTCCCATGTCACTTTTCTACTACCCTTGGTAAGTGACAGATTTCTCAGTGCTGGAGATGTGATTCTGGCCCAGTGGACCATCATGCAGTGATGGACACCAGTTACCGATCCACTGGGTACTGGTGACTTCTCCTTCTGCAGATGTGGTATCATAAAACCATAAAGTATCTCAAGTTGTATAGACCCATAATGGTCCAACTCCCTGGGCTCCTGGTTTAGGTCCTGTTTGGCTCAGGACACAGAGAAAACACCTGTAGGGCATTTGCTGTGAGGTTTGAGTGATAACTGTCTACTTCTGAGGCATTTATAACATGGGAGATGCACAGAGCTAGCTACTATGGTAGACCTGGCTACCATCAGCCACGTCCTCCAACCACACCTACCGAGGACGGGAGATTATTTTAATGTCTAGCACAGAACTATTCCAAAAGAAAGGGCTCAAAATAGAAATCAGTGGGTCATTTGTGTCTTCTGATTCAGCCAAACTACAGGCTCTGTCCTGTCATGCCTTCTTTTAATTTCTTGCCCTGGTTGTACCAAACAGAGGGCAGAGATTATATCTGACAAAGCACTTGGGTTGTTCGTGCACAGTTGACTCCTTTTTTGGCGAGAAAAGCAGGTAATGGCACACCCAAAAATAAGCAAAAAAGGAGACTGGTGTCTCTTTGGAAGGAAATCTGTGAGGAACCAGCAAATATTATCTGTGTGTGTGTTAGAAATGGCTTGGGCAGGCTGGAAGAAGAAGTTCTAGAAGACCTGTACATACCACCTTGTAGGAAAGCCCAGGTATGATGAGCAGAGGAAGAAGAGTCTTAATGTCACACACTTAACATTGGCCTTCCAGGCAAGACACTGTTTAAATGTTTCTGGAGAGGACCCAAATTTTTAACTTCATCTCTAAAGAGAGTCAACAGCTGGGAGGTGGTTTCTGAAACCTCCTGTGGAAACTGTGTGTTGCTTTGTTTGATCCATTAGGATTTAACATCCTGCGTGTCTCAGCTGCTTTTGAAATGTTAAACATTATTAGTATACTTGTTCAACACCAACCTGCTGAAATGTGCTCGATTATCTTAGAAACCACTGTACAGAAATTGTAGTTTCACGGTAGATGTTCAGCTCAGATTTACATTACTGAGATACACTGGCAGCTTACAGAACATCTGATCATGGCTCAGAGAAACTGGTAGGTTTATTGCTGGTTCGACATGAAAATGGGAACAAGCTGAAGTAAAAACAAACTTATCACAAACTCTTTCCTCAATGTTTGTTGGATTACTTGAGTCCTAGAGAGCTGAGTATGTGGGAGGGGATTTATCCAAGCAGTTTGCTGGCTCCTACAGCTCTGTTCCTGCAGTTTAATGGGGGAGCAGACCTGAGCCAGCGGCCTTAATCTGAGATTGCAGCTCAAAGCTACCTCTTCCACTGGCCAAATCTTTCTACCTGAGCTGAGAAGTGGAAGTTACAGCTGGTTTCATCCTCTCCCTGCTCCTCTCCCAGTTTAGTTTTGCTGTATTTGACCTAGGGTTTTAGTTCCCTTGAGTGAGGATCACTCACTTACAGGACAACTCCATGGTTTTGTAAAGGAAAGCATGACACCGTAGAGAAGAAAAAGGTACAAACAGCACAGTATATACCATAAAAATTGATCCTTCCATGCCTTTTAACAACAGTTGAATTACTAACCCAACAAGGGTTAGCTTTAAGCCTAATTGAGTATGAATGGCTTTTGCCTTTAGACAAAACTCATACTCCTGTCCTTTGAATTCTCGTCTTGTCTGAGTTCCCCGCTGGTGCAGAGGGGTGAGCGTTGGTGCGGCATGCTCCTAATCTATGCAAATTTCCTATAAGCGTTTTGAACTGTTTATTTTGACTAAAAAAAGGTCTGTTGAACCCACAGATGTGAAGTGCTGCCAGATGGATTCTGAGAAATCCCCATCTGAAGAGAGTCTATCAATTGACCTCTTCAAATACTATTTTGAGGTTCCGTTTCTCTTCACAGTGTTCCTGTCAAGAGCCATCCATTTGGCAGCATGTGAAATCAGATTTCCAAAGTCATTACGCTATTCAGTAATTTCCTCCAGACAGCACTTTCTCACCAAAGGCCCATCACGAATCAGTGTTTGAACGCTCTGCTGAGCTCGTCGTTATTTTGGAAAGCGCGAGACCTCGCTTCAGGAGAAAACGTAATGGAAAAGTCAGTGAGAAGGGTTAGCAGGACATGTGTTAAACATGACGATAGCAGGATCTTTACATTTATAGCATCAAATGTTTAGTGAAATAAAACCCCAGGTGTGCTGTTGCTGCAGACAGCTGGTGTTGCAGGCTTGGGCCCATTGTCTGTGTGGCTGCCATCACCACCTGCCCTTGAGGGGGACAGGAGAGCGCTGGAGCTTTCCCGTGCAATGCCATGAGTGTTGGTCTGACATCTTCCTGGCTGTGCTGTTTGGTAGCTGTTTAAACGAAGCTGTATCCGCTAGAGCTTTGTCTGGTTCTTGAAATTACAGCTCAACAGTTTCTTCTGTTTTCGGTCTGGATTCGTTTCGCAGGAAAACAGAAATTGCTCATACAAAATCTTGTGACGCTGTGTCCTGGCTTTGTGATCAAGAGTCCTTCCCCAGCCGTGCCACCTGATAGTCCTGCACATACTGTATTTATGGCAAATATTTTTTAAAGTGCACCTTTTTTTTCTGAAATACAAAATGTTGATGTGCTTTATTTTCTGTGGCCTGTTGCGCAATGGGAAAAAAGATGAATGTTAAAAGTGTGTCAGCGTCTCCTTTGTAATATTTTCTGTGACAAAGGGAAGGAAGAGGGTGTGAAATCCTTTTGTGTAGCAATGGGAATTTTTCTCTTTCAGTGTAACATGCTGTAATTGATACTGTATTTACTATTCAAACTGTAATGAAATTGTTACTTCCTGATATAGCCTTTGTACTGTATGGTATTTTATTTTATTTTATTTTGTCATTTATTGATCCTAAGAAATAAATATCCAAATTTAAGGCTTGGGCTAGTTATGCTTGAAATGGCTGCTGTGCCTTAATCACACAGCCTGCTTACCAGAGCTGGGGCTGTTCAGCCTGAAGAAGAGGAGACTCAGGGGGGATCTCATTAAAGCTCATCAATATCTCAAGGGTGGTTGTCAGGAGGATGAGACCACACTCTTCTCAGTTGTGCCCAGCGACAGGACAAAGGGCAATGGTCACGAACTGGAACACAGGAGGTTCAACTTAAATATAGGGAAAAGCTTCCTCACTATGAGGATACCAGAGCACTGGACCAGGCTGCCCAGAGAGGTTGTGGAGTCTCCTTCTCTGGAGACATTGAAACCCGCCTGGACGTGTTCCTGTGTGATCTTCTCTGAGTGATCCTGCTCTGGCAGGGGTTGGACTGGGTGAACACAAAGATCCCTTCCAACCCCTCCCATGCTGTGATCCTGTGAAGCCCTGGGCTTTCAGCATGTGGCACACACAGCCCTGCAGTATGGGAGCAGAGATGTCCTGGGCTTCGAGACAGACCCGTGCTGCTCAGAGGGCAGTGCTATGGTGAGGTCCATGGACACCCCAGGAGCATGGCTGCTTGCTGAACACCTGCCTCGCTTGTCTCGACTGCTTGCCATCCCCTGTTGCAGGGCCAACATTAAAGACATTGTATTTTGGCTGTTATTTCTGCCTGGAAAACCAGTGCAGGTCAGGGCTTTACTGCACTGAGAGCTGTAGGTACACAGTGCAGGGGACAGCCTTCACCCCAGAGAATTTGCTGCTGAAAAACAAAGCAGGTTTATGGTGCCTTGACACTGAGATTTCCCTTCCTACCTCCCCCTCTTTTACATGACCCACTTCCTCCCTGGCAACCATTTTTCTGACACAGTAATTTCGTGGGAACAGGATACATGGGTATTGCCCACTATATTAAAGTGTCATTACACTTAATAAGCAAAAACCAATCACCTCCATTCTCCCTGCAGCTCCTGGCTAAAGTTCTGCTGTGAAATAGCTCAGCTGAGAACCAGGAAAATCCACAAAATGTTCAGAGTTTTCAGCCATTCAACCCTATGGTTTTGATTTCTAGCAGAAGGAAAGGTTGCTTGGAAAGCAGCAACAAAATAAAATGTAAATATTTGGAACCATTCGTGCCTGGAAAATTCATCTTCTAAAACCCAGCTGAAATGGATCGCCTCTTCAAAAGCATTTTGGTGCTTCTGTCACATGAGAAGAGCAGGAGCCTCTATTGTCCCTACACCGTCAATTATTAAAGAACCCGATAATTTATTTTATGTATCCTTTGATTTGGCTTGCTGCCCTGCTCTGTTAAAAGGTGTATTTTCAGTCCGCTGCCCTAAGGAGCTGCAGTTCGTGTCTTCAGCAGTGAAAATCCACAACGCGCGGCAATGTCCTTGTTTTCTGGCTGCAGGAGATCTTTGTGCAGGGCAGGATGCTCCCAGTGGAGCCTCCATTGCTTATGCAGAAGCACAGACCATGTCCAATGGAGTGAAAAATGTTGCCCTCTGCTCGTGACTGCTCTAACTCAGGGCTGACTCCTCAAAAAAGCAAAATTCCCAGGAACCAGAGCTCCTCGCTCCACCCGTGCAACCTTCCCACCCCATGGCATGCAATTGGGCATCACATCACACCCCGCCAATGAGAAGGAAAACAAAAGGCTGTGGAGAGTCAATAAATTTATTTTTTTCATTTAGAAAGCACCTCAAGAAATGAGGAATGCTTTCAATTTGCCCCATATCTCTCATTTCAATTATAAAAGTAATTTCCATAGCTCACATGAGGAAAATTTCAGGCGCCTTTTGAAACAAATGTTACATTTTAGTAAACGGCTTCATAAAACTTAATAAACATCCATCCAGAAGTTAATTTAGTTAAAATATCTCTAAATCCTCCTCTGCCTTATTAGATTGGTTTGAACTGTGGATCAGGTTGGAGTGTATTCATGAGAGTACTTAAGCAATAAGGCAGCGCATCCTGGTTATTATTACAGGTCCCTTGTGGGCTGTGAAGTATGAAGCAGGGCACAAAGTGACTTTGGGCACTCAAGTGCAAAACCCCTCCAGAAGTACCTGAGCACAGAGGTGGCCCTGAGTGCTGCGGGGTGGCCAAACCAAAGGGCCATAAACCATGGGGGGCAAGCACAGAGCAGCCAGCCCAGCCCTGGGCACCCCCGGCCAAATGCCAGGGGAGAAGGACAATGATGGGAAGTTGAGGTCAACTGAGCCCACCAGCGACCGTAGCTGCTAAAGAGTAAACACAATGGTTTCATTCTTGAAGACAGACTTATTGGAAAGAAAGTAAGTCGGAGGAGTAAAAAAAAAAACTTAAACGAAATTTAAACATCTCAGAGATGGCCAGAATATCATCATAGGTGTGAATACAACAGCCACACACTCACTATACATTTTTGGTCTTTCCAGTGGGGACCTCTTCCTCTTGAAAGTACTGGTGGGCTCAGCTGTTTTGTATCACCAGTGACATAACATTTAATCACACTTGGCTGTTTCTCTATGAGATCCTGCAGAAATGGGAAGCAACATCCTTCACCCTTTTAATGTAAAAATGTAAAACCCTCTGGTAAAGCGGGAATGGCCCACTTTGCTTCCACACTGCTGCTGCTCCGCTGGGCACCGCTGAGACATCTCAGCCTTGTCGTGAACTGAAGGTATGGAAAGGATCAATTATGAACACATAGCCTGCATGATCAGCTTCAGGATCTGCAAAGGTACAGAAAGAATAAAATACTCCTTTCTTGAGAGTAACATCAATATCATGGATGGACTGTTTCACCCTCATCGTGATGAAATGCAGCATGAAGATGAAAGGACAGACACATCATATTTTGCCATTGCATTAGCTTCAGTCGCATTAAGGGCTGAACCAGTTAGAGTTAGCCTGGGGCTTCTTTCTTCCTTTCTTCTGCTCCTCCTTTCTCCTGTCTTTGGAAGCTGCTTAGCAGGAAGGGTACATCCAACACTTCTGCAATGCAGCTTTCAGCCTCAGGCACCACTAAAACACATCATAATTAATCAGGATGTCTGATTGCTGTATCTCATTACTACTTCTTAGCTATGTAACCTCCAATGAAAATATCCACATGCCATTTTTTTTCTTTGGAAATGTCTCGGGGCTGAGCAGGTACCAGCACTGGGTCATGCAGGGCTGTGGTTCATCTCGCAAGGGAAGAGTCCCAGGGCTAGAGCTCCAAGGGAAGTTTGTAAAACTCATGGTTTTTTTCCAGAAATGCATGAAGGGAAAGCTGCTGCATGGCCAATCTGGCACTAATACAGTAGGTACTCTGAATAACTGGAGTGTGGGTTGCACAACGTGATGCTCGCTTCTCTGAAATCACTTTTGTTGTGGAATAGCCCACCCCAGGCACTTATGGACTCACCAGCACCCCAACATTTCATGAACATAATCAAGATGTAATAGCCATTATTATTGAGCTTTAACAGTGTTAGCACACTGCTAACAACCCAGCACACTCTGTACCTCCATCGCTGCAAAGATGCTCTTGTTTTATGAGACAGTTTTCAGGCACAGAGAACGTAAGGGATTCACTCAAGATCTCTAATGAAATCTTCTTGTAGACCAGAGATTCAAACCCCAGTGTTTCCGGCACAGTCAACTCTGATTCATCTTTCCCTTCATTCAGCTTAAGCAGGTAGTCCAGCAGCTATTTTAAGTCTCCATTCCAAGACATATATTAGCAAAACCTGCCAACATTCAAGCATTTAAAAGCAACTTCTCGCTGGTTGTCGACAACAGCAACAACCTTGGCAGAGCACTTGGCAGCTTTCAAAGCTTCTTGACGGTGCTGTTATCCTTGGTGTCTGCTTCATACGGATTGCAGGAGAAGGAGAAGCATTGTGTTCTGAGTTTTAAAAAATACCCAAACAGGAACAAACTGCATTAAATGGGAACGACCTTAGTGGTGTCATGGCGAACTATAACAAAATCTGTGACATTTTCAATGCTCGAGTTCTTCTGTCCGCTTGCAAAGCAGCTATGACTGTCAGCGGCATTTTGATGCAGCTCCCACACAGCGTATGCATTCTTACAAAGTTCCACATTACTGTGATAAATCATTTTTGTCTTCCTTCAGACTGGAAATTGAGATAAGATTAATTTCTCTTTAGCCATCCTCCCAAGCATAAAATTAGATTTTTGGTGACCATCTCAGAAAAATGTCTTATGTGGCAGTGGTGTTTCCTGACTCAGAACTTGAGACTTGCTCCTCTCCTCCCTCTGGCCTTGATCTGGATTAAGAAAAGCAGGGATTTTAACTCTGATCACTGCTGACACCACAGCAAGGCAGCCAGACCAGTGAAACTTCTTGCCCAGAGAAGTGAGCATCTGTCCAGAGCAGGCTGATCTAGCAAGACATGGGAACACAAACTTAAAGGCTTTTGAAATGAAAGAAAATACAAATCTGTGGAGCATTCATGAGCCCAGATGAAGGCCTGCATGCACAACTGCTATAAATCAGTTTGTACCTGCAAAGAAACTTAGTTTGTGCTTTTAAGTGACCCAGTTTAGCTTTGTTTGTTTCTCTTTCCTGAAGGTTGGTTGTTTTTTTTTTTAAATATCATTTAGCAGGGAAAAATGAAGCAGTTCATTATGATAGCAGCTCCACAGCCAATCTCAAATGCCAGAGGCGCTGAGCAGATTAAAACAGAAATCACAGTTCATAGCTTGTGTCTGGAAGGAACGAAGGAACAGAGGCTCCGGTCCTGATTTTGATTGAATACAGGATGGTATCTCTTGTTTATTGTATATATTACAACAGCAAGGAGGGAGAGCATTTATCACCACATGCCTCAGTGTTTTTTAATATACTCTTTATCATATGCACTTCACGAAACACCCTTGCAGATTTCACTTTGTATCTTAATAAGCTTTCATGGACTTTGGAAGAAAGAGAAAAATACGTGCTCCTATGCTGCAAGTCCTGCTCCATTTATATGCCATTAAAACCATCTCCTCATAGAAAAGCGATGTCCTTGGCTTAGCATAGCTACGTGGTAGAAATCCTTCTCCACTTGCCCTAGCGTGATATGATAATAAGCGTTGTTATAATCTGATTCCTGTGGAAGAAGCGCTGTCTTCTGCTGGGAAAACAGCTCACCAGCGAGCTTGAGGAAGAATAGGTGTCAGTGTGAGTGGCAGCTTTAGACCCGAGGTGAACAGGAAAGCAAGAGCTACCCATAGACAAACACTGAAATAGAAATTATGGAGGGCTATCTCTGCTCCACTCATTATTCTGGAAGGCAAATGAAAGATTAATGAACCTCTGTAGAGAGAGATAGAAGCAAAAAAGGTTTCTGCAGGCCCCCGTGTTGAAATGCATGTCAACGCAAAAGCTACTGGCTTCTCAATGCTCAGCTTTGAGGAAGGTTGTGCCGTGTCTGCTTAAGATGTAGGATAAAAAGTACAAAGGACTTCAAATGACTTCGGAAAGCACGGGTGAAGTAAGTGCACAATGATAATTGTGTTTGCTTTCTGTGTTTCTGTGTAAATCATGTCACCAAAAGGACCTGCAGACTTTTTCCAGAAAGAAGACAGTTGTGTTAGCAACATCAGCATGTAACAAAAAAACACTGGAAAATGGAAAAGGAAAGAAAAATAAAAGAAGAATTCTTCTGTCTGATTTTCATATCTTCACAAATCACTCAAAAGCTTTTATCTTCAACCCAAATCTCTCTTCCACTTGTTTACAACAATCCGTCCCCCTGCGCTATTCATTTTCCTTGCAGATCGCCTCCGGGGCTCAGGGTCTGCCTGTTGTTTATCTCCATCTCTTCAGGAGGCACCACAGGGTCTGAAGACTGGTTGTCTTGATCAGCACAAAAAAGGCTGGTTTAATGTAAGAAGGGGCTGTGAGACCCAGCAAGACTTTGATGAGCCCAAATAGACTTCCTTAGCGGTTGGCACCGGAGTACTGGAGAATTAGGAGCTATACGACTCAAATGAAATAGCGAATGAGACGTTAGGATGAGAAAGATCTTTTGTTGGTGCAACAATTGATAAAGCAAAGGATATTGCGTATTTATTTGAAACTGAGCCTACGTCTTGTGAGGTACAAAGTGGAGTTTCTCAGGAAGCTGCTTAATTGTGCACAGACAGAGAAATATGGGACAGGACCGTGATGGAAATGGACTATTTTGATCATGAGGGGATGAGGGCTGGTCAGAAAATACAGCGATGCAGTGGGGTAAAGCAAGGACATGAGTACAACCCCATTAACCTGCCCAGTAAAGCATCCCCTCACCAAGCATCAGAATAAAGCAGAGAAGCAAAGAGTTAAGTGTGCTCACGTTTTTAAGCAAATGCCTGTTCCTACGATTGCTGTCTCTTTTTTGGCCAGAGTTCTGTGTTTTTCAACTATTCTCAACTCTCTCTTAGAGCAATTATTCTGAAGTGCAACTGAGGACATTTTCCCTTCTGCTCAGATGAAATTCACTTCTATTCGGTGTGGATCACCTAAAAGCATCTCCTTCCTTTAGTCAGTGGGAGAAGAGAGCAGAGGAGGACAAAGAGGAGCTGAGCTGGTACCGCAGGGGCTGAGGACTGGGACTTTCACCTGGCTTACAGGGAGAGAAGTGGGATAGCAAGGAAAGAGCTAAACATTCAAATTTAGGGAGGTTTGCAGGATTATCTGCTGCCAAATACAACTTCAGAGCACGTCAAGCTGCATCTTTACCAGTACTCCCCTTCCCACAACCATCTTTTCCATCGTAGTTGTTTTCACAGCCATCCCTATCCTCCAAATGTTAAATATGTGAAAAAATGGTCAGCCTCAGACCCTTAAAATGAATGTGTGTTTGGTTTGATTTATTTTATCTCCACTGCAAATATTCACATCTTTCCAAGCAGCTCCTTTTATCTTGGATTAACAAGTAGAAGTTTCACTTGAGCTGCTGTGGTTACACCCCGTGAATGTTTGGGTCAATTCTACTTTTTTACTGTTTGTGAGCAGAAATATCTCTGGCCTATTGGCATTGTAAACAAATTTATTCCCAGCTTTGTTTTCTTTAATAAGACTGTAACTTTAATAAGATTTAAACACTGAAGCTTACTGTGTACAGATTTTGGATAAATTTGCTCACTGGTCAACGCTCAAAAGAGAAAATATTTCCGTTAAATTGAATGTTATCTTCAATCTACTATTGTACCAGCAATAATAAACTGCAATCTAAAATACAATTCAACTCTAGCCATAAATATTCATAGCTAAAAGTCCTTATTTTCCCTTAAACTGTTCTGTGCTACTAGAAAATCTAATGTTTCAGAAGTCAAACACTGAGACCTCATCACAACCAGACGTACCCAGAAAAACTGTGATGCAGAAAAGTGGATTTCATCTCGAATAAATCATGAAGTGTGGTGGGAGCAATGCTCTATACTGAGAGTTAATGCATGAAATTTGCATGGATACGTAAAGCTCACATCCCCTCCAGCATCCCCGAGCCATCCCTGCTGGCTCGCTTAACTCCATCTGACGGTGGGGAGGTGTGGTGCCAAGCAGGGGTGCCAGCCCTGCCTGTGTGGAGCCTGAGTGATGGAAAATAGCTAGAAAAGACCAAATTTAGCTCTGCACCTCAGACCTATCAACCTTCAAGAGGTGATCTAGGACTCTGGTACAGGAACCTGATATTTTCACACCAGGATTTGCAGTTTGACACCCCCAGGAAGGAGGTAGCTGGGGACCAAGACACCTTGAACCTATGCTCCCATCCTTAGATGCAGAAACAGAGGCACATGTTTGTGAAGAATATTTGTGCACACAACTGCATGGGGAGGGAGGAAAGGAAGCAAGGGTGTCTTATAAACCCCACGACAAATGGGAAGGCAAAGGTAATTCAGTTACTCTGCACAATGATGTTACTAAAAAGGATGAAGAACTTAAGTAGATAATTGTTTATCCTTTGTTTTCATCGTTGATTCAAAACTAATGCAATTATTTGTGCAGGTGATGTCTCAGTTCTGATCCACATGGGGGAACGGTACTTCTTGTGCCTTATGAACCGTTAATTCAACATGACAGGTTTGACCTGAGAACACTGATAATGTTGTCATCTCAGCTGCCTGTTGGCACAAAGCTGGACTGATACGTTCCGTCTCACTAGTTCAGGCAATTCGGTGAATTTTGTGGAAATAGAAATCTCTTGGAAGACAACCATGTAGAAGGAGAATTTCTTCCTTGTTCTCTTTTCTTTACTACAAAATCACTTTCCTCAAATTGTGGTGCTCTTTTCCTTTGGTTTCACCACCTATGTCTTTCCTGTATTATAGCTCCAGTGAGCTATAGATAGGGTGAGGAAGAGATATGGGTGAGGAAGTCGTCTGCAGAGTGGATTGTGGTGTGCAGTTAGACAATGTGGCTGTGCCCAGGCTGTTCACGCCTCTGCCTCTTTTTCCTACTGTCAGAAGAAGATAATGATTTCCTTTCTCCTGTAATTATCACTGACACTCAAATGGCAAAATCTCCACTCACACATGTTTCCCATTTGCTCCTTCTCATGAGAAGAACCGAGGCTTATGCCAGAGTCCCTCCTTTTTGAGTGGTTCCAGTTTAAGTTTCCAAATACTCCCTCTTGTACATACATTGTGGTTCAACCACAGCCACCTGTGCTCCATGGTTTTGTGATCCAGAAAGGATAAGAAGAACTTTCCAGGAGCCTGAGCAAGCCCCCAAGCCTGTGTGATGGTGAAGAAATGATGCCTCAGGGAGAAGGAGGCTCCGCTTTTCCTTTCCTGTGTCCTCCTCTGATTTGATTTAATTTTACCCTGCTGTGAAGTTTCTCATTTGTCTGCTATATCCTTCCACCAGAGAGACCTGCAGTGAAAAGAGACAACTGCTATCAAAGCTGCTGCAGGATGCAGTGTTGAACTTGCTAAGGTGCCATCTTCAACCTCCTCCAGAAACACAGCATTGCCATACGAGCCACATTCAAACACCTGGAGCTGTCAAGACAGGTCTCTGAGGAAAGGCAGGTGGTAACAAATGCTGGGTGTTATCAGTCACTGTCTGTCTTTAAAAAAATACTTCTTTGCCTTATTAATCTCTGTGAATTCATCTCAGTGTCTTCTTTTTCTTCTCTTGCTTTCTCAAGACGGACAGATCATCCCGACCATCTGAACCTGCCTGTGCAGACCCTCAAAGCTGTTGTTAAAGCACCAGTGCATCTCAGAAGCTGCTTGAGCCTAGGGGTTAGAGCATGGATCACAACAGATTCCCACAGCATCCAAAGGAAATGATTCCCAAACACAGCTCAGACACCAAATATCCGCAAAGAGCCAGAGCTGTGGGATGCCTCTTCTCACAAACTCCTCCACTCCTGCTGACAGCGGATGCTGAAATAAACTTGCTCAGATGTCACATTGGAGCCTGGAGACAGGCCAGTGGGGAGGGAGGAGGTGTGGAGGCGGATGAGGGGGAAGGAGCTTTTTCTCTTTGCAAACATCCAGTTTCACCACTGACAAGTCTGACAAGTGGAAGCCAATTAAAAAAAAATCCTACTCATGGGTGCCCAGCTTCTCTGGAGAAGTTCCTCAGTTCTCCTCACTCTTTTGTCCTAACTTTTGGGTGCTGGCACAGGGCAAGTGAGCTAAAGCAGCCTTGGCTTCCTGGTGTCATGGCCCTGTTGCTTATACAGGGCTTGTGCTGAGGTCACTGTCCCTCTGCTTGCACACGTTGTAGGACCGTGCATCAACCACTCTGCTGCCCACACTGTTTGGAACAGAAACTGCAGAAGGGTTGGTTGCGGTCTTTTGCTCCCATTTTCCCATGGGATGCTAAGAAAGTGTCTCAGAAAGGCATAAGCTATTTCAGTTTGATGCTTTGAAAAAGCCAGGACAAGGATTAGCCTATTGAGATGCGTCATTTGGCTTCAATTTTTCATTTTCTATCACATACTAAAAAGGATCTAAGTGAAAATATCTACGTCAGAAAAGCAGGTCCTGCCAATCCATCATCAGACAGGCTTGACACAAGAGCAGAAGATGTGTTCTGCCCCTCCCAGGGTTAAGTTTGAATCTGAACACACTTATTACTGGGAATCTGCATCAAAGATCCTAAACAGCTCATAACAGAAAGAGCAAGAAGGGCAATCAGTGTTATTATTCAGCTACATTTACAAAAACCCCATGCAAAATAAATGTGCATTAAATTACTGCTGCAGCTTCTATGAATCACATAGACCTTAATGTTTTAAAACTTCCTGATGAGCTTTGCTCTGCAAGATACTAAGATGGCAGGATACATCAAGTAATTGTTTTAATTTCTCCTAAGTTTAGGACACAAAGGGTGACAGTACTTACAGGTGTGACAGCAGCAATGACACTGTTAGTTGTCCCTCCTTAGGAAAGCATTAACATGAGCTGTGGAGGCCCTGCTAACAGCCACAACAGAAATAAGCCAGTGGCTTTCCTTGGCCCACGAGAGAGATCTCACTTCAGTGAAGAAGTCTCAACTCAAAGGGGACCCTTTCTATCCATCCAATGGCCTTGTGAGGAGCAATTTTTACTTAGAGTTTGTTCAGGGATGCTCACCAGGGCCTCTGGGGATGCTGCCCACTCATCCTTGCTCACATGTGAATCCATGAGGGATGTTTATGCTATGAAATGACAACCTTAATGACAGCCCTAATGACAGCCACTTCTTCTCTGCAAGGAGCCACCATGGCCTGGTGATGAAAGCAATATCCATCACCAGGCAGAGCTGCATTACTGCTACAACTTCACCTTGCTGCAGTGCAAAGCTCATTAATACAACCTGCATTCATCACTGGTCATTATACGTAGGGCTGACATTTTGAAATGCTTGGAAAATCACAAAGCGAGGTCCCTGAACCCCAGCTTACTCATTCCTTCCTTAAAAAAAAAGGATCTGCAGAGTAATGACTGACAGAAGGTCTTATTTGCCAATGTCTCTTAGTCTGCACTCATGAATTTTCATCCCAGTGCCTTCCTCATAGGACTTTCAGAAACCCAAACTGATTTTATCAAATGTGACAGGAGATAACAGTGCCTTATAATAATTGCTTTTTTCTTCCATCATGCAAACTATATAACGTAGCAACTTCATGCTCACTGATGAGCAAAGGGATGCTTCCTAAGTCACAGGCTATAATGTAAGCAGCTAGAGCTCTACTTACTCTCATTATATCCCACATAAAGCACTGATGTCCAAAGCATTTCATGATTCAATTAGTCCCCTTATGGACAACAAAGGAGAAATTAGGCTAGGATTAGAAGCACACTGGAGTGCGTCTCCCTCCTGAGGGACATCCTGCTAAGATGAAGTATGAATAAAATGACTACTATCGACATTTATTTATTAACTATTTATTTCTGGACGGTTAACTATTGGACAATGCCAAAAAGGGAGTCTTCTCCACATGGCCAAGAAAAATCCTGCCTTGATTTGTGAGCTTCAAAGTAATCAGTTGCTGAAAAGTCACCCACAGCCAAAGGGAGGACTTCTGCCTACAACATCTGTCCCTCTGAGATGGGCTTCACTCACCCGGTACTGAAAGGACAGAAGAAGTTACAGGCTGGGGCATGGAGGCCTTGAGATCAGAGGAGCTGGTTCCACATGAGTTATGTGTCTGGTTGCATGTGTTGATCTTGGCTGCACTACAGATCCCGGTAGAGCCTGCAATTCTGCAAAAGCACAGAAAAGAATGGCTGTACATTTTGTTAGAAGAAAATCAGGCAGTTTGGTGAAGATGGGAGCCAGAGCAGACAGCAATATCACTCCTGAGGTCTGCTTTTTGCACAAAACCAACAGTGCAGAGCTATCAGTATCCTAAAAGAATGTTCACGTACTTCATTTCTTCCTTTCAGCCCCATCACTCTCCAGTGACTCTCAGTTTGCTCCACTCATAATAATCTTCCTCCAACAATAATGAAATTTATGCTATTTTCATTATCCCTCAATCTGCTGCACATTCTAAATAGCACTCTTGGAAACTGATACAGGGAGTGTGCTGCTCTCACTTGAAAGCAAGAAATTATGATTAAGGGGCCTACAGCCATTTGGGCGCCGTATCCTTGTTTGGATTAGTAGAAGTTCATGTTCCCATGCTGGAGTGATTACTTTTCTCAACACTCATTTTTCAGCCATAACATGGTGCTTTTCACCAGACAGAAAGATACCTTGGCATAAGCAGAAGCAGAAACAGTAGTAGCAATGGTATTAACGTGAATATACCGCATCCACAAACTGATTCAGAAGCTATCAGCAGCAGAAACAGAGGAGAAATAATCCCACCAGCACTCACTAATTGAGGGGTTTGGATGAGCCAGCTCTAGGAAGGTGGCTGATGAAATGATGTACGCTATGCAACCAAGAACACCAACACATTAACTCCTAGCATCATGGAAAAATACTGGTTAGCAAGTATATCCCAGTGTCTATTATATCCCTAGAAGCAGCCCAAGCTGCAGCCATCACTGTTGAATGATGGTGACACTGAAGATAGAGAGTAATGCACTGTCTAATGGACTGATGGCAACAAAACCTGTGTGGCTTTCCTTCCCATCTACAGTGAATCCCTTCACATCTCTCCCTCTGAAACTTAAGTTTGATGCAATCTCGCCTATTTTTTCCTTCTCTCAGTTTTGCTAGGATTTCTTTGAGATGCAGATACTGCTGTAACAACCAGCTGAAGTGACCCCCAGTGAGCTCAGATGCAAAGCCAGGCTTTCAAAGTTAGAATTTATGCAGAAGGGGAACAGGTATCTTGAATTACTTTTGCCAGAATCTTAACTTTGTTGTGCACAAATACACAAGTGTATTTGTCGGTGAAGAAGAGAAGTGAGTCAAGGTAGCAGTACATGAAATTGCATTAATGTTCTCTTTTCTTTGCCAGTCGGAATTAAAGCTTCAGGGCAAAGGTCTGCTCTTCACCCGATTTTATTGCATGGCCTGGATTTAATTGTGAGCATCCTTTATCAGCTCTGTTCATTCTCTTCATCAGACTCCAGATGCACACCTCAGAACACACATTGGTCTTCCCCTGCTATTTCAGCTGCCCCTGAAATACTGAAGCACCAGCTTTTGAGGCAGCATCGGTGGCTCCTGAGATGCCAGGGGGCAGCTTAAATGAAGCTGGACAAAAACATCTGACCAGTTAAAAAACAGCCACGTTATAGGCACATTAAATAAATGTTGAGGAGGCTGGAAGAAGAGCATGTGCTAACAGCAGGGTGTAGTACAGTGAGGATTTAAAAACACGAGGAAAGGATCTGGTAGTGAAAAGTCAGCCTGGGGAAATGATCATCTATTTTGTTTGCCCAGTTTTGCCTATGGATCTCCTTTTTCTTTGCTTATTTATCACTCAGCTCCATTACGGATTTCCTTAGTGCTGCTACCTATACACTAATCAATTATTCGGAGTTTTTCTCTCTCTGTGCCCTTACAAGTAGCTTCCTGAAGTTCCCATCACAGGCTGAGACCAAATGATTGTGACGACGTGATTTTGTTGTGCAAAATTTCATAATGAGCTCCTTTTTCTGCACCGTTCCAAGTGGATTAATTCCGAAGGGGAAACCTCGAAATAGCACTACAGCCACAAGTTTGTGCTGAAAACTGTGGTCAGATACACAAGGAGTACTTATGAGTTCCAGTAAGTGTTAGTAAGCACAGCCTAAACTTCAAATCCAGGATGTAAGGAGAGCATTTGTAATACAGAAATACTCTCGGTCAGAGACACTGAATGTGATGCGAATGTTTCTCTAAGAGACCAGCTTGTAATTTCGGGTCAGAGCCAACTGAATTCAAAGGATGATTTTCTATCATCTCTGATAGGCTTTGGGATCAGGCCCAATTTGCCTTAAATCAGGCATCTGGCACTTAAATAAACGAAAAGGTTTCTTAGTCTGTGGGTTTTCAGGCAGGCTAGCAGCAATATGTTGTGCAAAGAGTAAGCTCTCATGTAATATTTCTTCCTGGCTATAGCTTTGTCCCAAGAGGATAAATAGATGACAAATAGACTCACATGTTATAATTCTATTATAGATGCTTCATGATCGGTCTTTCCACTCCTTTAAACTCTTTCAGGAAGCATATTTTCTCTTATGTTTACTGACTTCTATATATTGAAAGCCATATGTTTACAGGAAAATGATAAAATAAGTTCCTTGTTCTTAAGGAAGAAGAAGCAGGAAATAACAGAAAATTACATAAATGATAGTATGTTAGGGAAATTATCTGCTGAAGGAAGAGATAAAACCTGTTTCAAGGCAAGCTCAAGTAGATGGGAACAGATCACCCCAGCATGAAATTAATCTTTGTTTTAGTTACAAATAAAATCTCCAGTCAGAGATTTGTTTGTTCAGTTGAAATCTGGTTTCTGCTCAACCTTTGGCAAACCAGCCATGCATTGGCACTGCTCTTCCATGCTCTGCCAGCTTCAGGGGTTGGTTATTTCAGTTCTTCTGCACATTGGACATTCAAGCCATTCCTCAGCTGCTGCTGGAACAAAATGGCTCAGCTTTGGTACAGAAGGGATCAGGTCCTCAACTGCCAAGAGGCTCTCAGCTTAATTTGGGTATCACTATTCTGCACTTACCATTTTTCACGCTGGGATGCTCATACATAGAAAGAAATGTGTGCATAAAACCCCTGGCGCTTGATTTCTAGAGGATCTGGTTTTGGCTAATAAGGAATTTCATGTGTTAAATTCTCTGGATCTTAGCTAGAAAAGGCAGTCACTGATATTTACTCCATTTCATGTGTATCTTTGGCTTTCTCAGCCTCTTCATTCTCAATGACCCAAATAATTTCTGTCATGTCTTGTTGATAATCTGGCTGCCATAAAACCTCTCTTAGTGTTATTAATCTCTCATGCAGAACCACGTGAGCAGAGCACTCAGACTTTTTGAAGCCTGTTTCAAGAGCCTTTGAAAGCAATTCTCCCCTTGCATCTGTTCACCCCACCGGGCTTCAAATATGAGAGCAAAATGTCAAGTTCATGTTAATATGCACAGGAATTTACTGCAAATTATATATACTAATGTTAGGTTTGTGGTTACCAACTATTATTACATCAAAGGCACCCGTAACTACTTCAGCTTTAATTATATCGATTAAACAACACAGGCACAAAGCAAAAGGAGTTCATCGATTGCTGAGCACAGTCAAAGGCTTCTCCTTCATCTCGGGAAGATCCGTAGATGTAATTATAAAGCTGCAGGTTGGCTCACAGTGCCCAGACTGTGTTAGGGCAATGGGCTGCCCTTTGCAATTTCTGTTGTCTATCAGCCTTGTCTCCCCATGTTCTGGCTACTCCCAAATCTGTAGTGACATCCTCTGAACCTTTGAACTTTCTGCCATTCGCTTGCTTCTCCTGACATGAACTGGATGCACTGGGCAGTCCTGGGGAGGGTGGAGGGCAGGGAAGCAATTAGCAATCCACCCACTACAAGGATCAAACCATTTAATCCCAAGCAGCTGTGTGGAGGCAGCTGGAAGGGGTGATTTCTTCAATGAGTTTCCTTCTTATTGCTCTCTTTTGGGAAGATGACTGGGGGGTAAGGGTGAATTGGGATGTTTCTAGGGGTTTTTGTTGTTTTTCTGTCTCTTCAGCTTCTCTTTTTAGCAGTGACAGGATGTATCAGCAGGGCAGAGATGTGTGAAATGATATAAATGGGAAAAGAGATCAAGCCAAAGTGTTCCTTAGAAGAAATGAAATCTCTGCAAGTCATTGTGTTTTTTTTCTCAGCTTCTTTCTTCCTTTGAATCTCTCGGGTAAATGGCCAGGTCTCTTGGCACTGTTTCACTTTCCCCAGTCCTGGAGATGTTTTTTTTTAGTGGGGGTTTGTATTGGCTCCATTCAGTGTAAAACTGGTGTCTGGCTCCAAAGGGGAAGCTCTATTGGTGCCTTTGGGAAGCAGAGATGTGAAATGCATATGAACCATGGACTTATGATATCTCTACCCTGATACTCTTAGTAAATAAGAAAACCTGGAAGAATGCTGATGCTATGGACATCGACCTGCTGGTAGAAGCTATTTCTCACCAGTATTATTTAGCTTACTGTAGCACCTAGATACAACAGCAAAGCCAGGGTGCCCCTGGTTTTGATGCTAACTTGGAAGGTCCTTGCCTACATTTGGGGTTCATTGTCCCCAGCATCTGGAGGTTCAGGAGCATCAGATCAAAAGTTTCATTTTGGGCCCATCACTACAACGGTTGGGTGAGTTTTCTCCTTCCATGGTCTGAAGATAAGTAAATTTTTTCCTGAAGTGTCAGCATAACTCTTACCGAGTCTTCACAATAAAGGCTCTATTGTTCAGTCAGTGCCATTGTTTCTAGAGAAGGGATGATTGTCAGTGCTGCCGTGGACTGGCATTTTCTCTAGATTTGAATTGAATGAAAAGTCTAAATTAACAGTCTGCTATAAAAATGACGAGATGACAACAGCTGTCATAAATCTGTCTCTCTGGGGAAAGAAAAGTGGAGTTTGCTGCTGATTTGCAGATGGTGGATGTGGGTCTCAGACCAACAGTGTGCCAAATGCAGTTACACTGAGGGCCAATTAATTAAACAGCTGTAACTGCATTGGTGAGAGAATACAAATCCTCTATTACAATCAAAAAATGACCAGCTGAATTATTTCCTTGCTGTTTCTTCTGACTCATGGTATAGCCTTATTCTTAGAAGAAGGCACAGGATGAAAGCTGACAGCTGTATGGCTCTAGGGGAACACCTGGAGCAATTTCACAAACACAGTGAATCATTGTGCATTGGCTTCACTGTCAGCAGATTCAAGGCGAATGGGGCAAATTCCCCCATCACAGAGGGATGTGATGGTGCTGTAGCAGTAATGACTTGCAGTGACATGCAAGATAGGGAGCAGAAAGTTGCCAAAACCTGGGGATCTTTTGCTGTGAGCACCCTGAGGAGTCAGTGGTGATACAGAGTCTGGCCCAGAGCAAGCCAGGCCCTGCAGTTCTAAATTCAGTGGGACATGTGAGGATGGAAGAAAGAGGCAAGGCCAATAAAGCACCCAGATTTTCCAGATAGAGTTGTCCCACTCATCTAAGCTTTATCTCTAAAGAAAAAGGGACTATGGGATTGAAGGAGTCATAGACAGAGCTTTGGATTCAGAAGGGCCATGTGATGCATCAGTGTTTTTTACCACGACTGCTACATAAAAAGTTCATCTTCCCCTCCTTGCCTGCAACATGAGTTTGTCGTTTCCTCTGCGTGGGAAAAAAAAAAGAAGAAGAAGAAGACAAAGATAGAAATGCTGTTCTGCTGTTGTAGCCCATCTCATAAAACATCACATCTGATGTGATAGCTGGGAGTGAAAGTGGGTCACTCTGCTACAGCAAGTGACTTTAATTAAACTTCTTGGCAGGATCCATGAAGGCACTGTGTTCACACCTCTAATTTAATCTTTTTTGGGTGGTTGCATACAGCCACAGGATCTCTTTCCTCCCCATCCTCTGCTGGCATCCTCTGTGCCCTCTGCTCTCCCTGACCCAGTCAGCCCATTTCCATATAAAAACAGTGAAGAGTAAAGCTTGTTGGGCTCACTGGATTGGTGCCATTTTGAGGATTCTCCTCTGACAGCCCGTCTTCTGTTGCATGGTGAAGAGGGGACAGAGTGGCACAGAAGCAAGCAGGCACCCAGCTGACACCAGGTCTGCAGGCATTAGACAGCCTCTATACATTGACCTGGGATATTTTGGTGGACAAGAAGAGCTTTTAAATAAGCCCTCTGCAAAATTTTGCAAGATAAGGCATCCTGGTATAAAATACAGAGTTGTGTCATGGTGCCTCCTCTATCACTTTGTATTAGATTAGGCTCAGCAGCAGGACAGCATATTACACAGCATCACGGTGTATTAGCTTGAATTTGTACTCAGTGTATGTGCATCATATGATAATGGTTTGCTGTCAGCAAAGGTTGTTGGAAAAAGGAAGACTATTGATACAGACGTAATGAAAACAGAGAGAGTGGGAATAATTTCATTTCCTAGTTCCTGTTAGAGGTCTTCTGGGGCTGCCTGAACACGGCAAGAAGGGAGCAATTAAGGGAATTCAGAATGGGGGTGAAAAAAGAAGTGTTGCCACAGAAGTTGGGGTCCAATGGACAACTTTTCCTCTTGTAAAATTAGGAAAGATCCTAACTTTTTTTCTAAAAGTGCGTGCTACCAAGTAAATAACTCTTCATGGAGATGCTTTTTGGAAATAGCATCATTTAGAAGCTTGGTCCCTGGTAGCAGATAAGCATTTACTGGGTTGATAGGAAGAACAAGGTGTTTCTTGGGAAAGATCTGAAGTTTCAGCCACCTTATTTCTGCCTTCCAGGCTTCTCAGCAAAGGAATAAAACTTGATTTAGCACTGGATCGCTGTCTATGAGTCATCCGTAATTTAGCCATCACTAATTTAAAGAGACATCAAGCATAAATGGACATGAAGTAAAAGCCAACGTACAATTGATATATTTCTGTCAGAGATAATAATTTACAATATTGAAAACAGGACACAGCTCATTTTAAAGTGATGTCACTCTTGAAGAAGCAATGAAAAACTTGTTAAACTACAGTTTCTGCAGTTATATTTTCAACATGTATATATTCAGGAGACCCAGAGGAACAGAGGAAATAAAACAGGTCTTTAGGATGCCAAGTGAGTCTTGTGGTCAAGATATTAGGCTGAGTTAGAAGAATATGCTTTAGTTCCTGGCTCCAGAAGAAATGCTCCCTGTGACCTTTAACATCTCATCTATTCCCCTGCTGCCTTCAAAACAAGTAAAATATGAAAAATCTTAATATTGTTGCCCAACCTCCAAAAGATACTAAAGGATAAATGCATTCATGCCTCTAAGGCACCCCAGTAATGCCATGGCTACGGCCTCATTAGAACCAAGACTGATGTTTCGTGCTTTGGCCCATCACTCACCCATGGGTCACCAAGTCAACCCATACCCTATAAATGGAAGTGACAATCGCATGACAAATTGCGGGGCTGCTGGAGAAATGGATCTGCCATGTATTTCTGACCCCGTTACCTGCCCTCTGCCCACCCATGCATTTATTCCATCCTTCCCCAGCTTTGCAAGCTCCAATCTGCCAGCGTTTGACACCTGAATCTCAGCTTTGGTGGGAAGTATTTAGGGAACTGTTTTGTGATCGCTGCAGGATAAGCACTATTCTAATTCAGCGATGCTCAGGTATCAATGTAACAGGGTGAGAAGTGTCTCCTGTTTTCTCTTTCACTCTATTTGAACTCTTGCTTTGCATTTAAAGAATATTCAAACGAAAACCCTGCAGTCACCAAGAACCAATTTCATTTCCAGAGTCATGGAATATCATACATTATCAATAAATAGAGGGAGAATGTAATACTTCTAGAAAGAATTGTTGTTCGAAAGGAACTCAAGTGGACTCGAATGGAATAATACAGCACAAAAAGATCACTGCGTCCACCCTCATCACCAGCAAGCACAGCATCAGCCGTATTACCCCAAGGCAGTCCTGTCAGGATCAGTGACATCTTTAATTAATCCAGCCAAGGCAAAAACAAAGGGATGATATCGCTGCATCCAATATTTTCTTTGCACATTGAGTATCCCACTAAAATGAACTTTGGAGAGGGTAGTGTGATAGGGCATTTTGGTACCCAGATGTCCCTCTGCACTCCTTGCACTTCCCATTCAACTGCCTGACTTGGGAAACAGCTGCCTGCACCAAAAAGCGAGTATTCATGCCCTTCCACGGATCTCAAACTTTTAGATTTTAGTCTTTTAAGACCCTGATGAGTCTCAAAGATTTTATCAGTCCTTTGGTAATAGCTGACACCCATCAAATTTGAGGTGTTGTACCCTTCTTATGAGGATATTTGTTTGTGTGCCTTCAGTACCCAGTCTCTGCTTACGTTTCTCTGAAGCAATCAAACGAAACTTATTAATCTCCCAGTCTCTAGTCCCTAGGTCTTATTTTTAATTATCTCCTTTGCTTTGCACGTGGAAAGCTTGAGATGTGAAGCCGCCAGGGGCCTAAATTTAATTTGGGTGGATCACACCCCTAAACTGTCCTGATAAGCCAATGTATAGGCAACACTACCAGCCTGGAGACAACACTGCAGATGGCTGCACAATCTCAGGTAGACCAGATTGTTATTAAACATGATCTCAGAGCAGCTAATTTGTTAGAAACTAGAAGTTTATTAGGCTCTATATTGACATTCCAATGGCCAGCAGTTGACAGAACAAGCACAAATTCATCTTCTGGCTGACTGGGCAACCCTCTGCTCCTCTCATGTTGACAGATCTCCGCTGAAGCACATTTTCAGTTTTCTTGGCAGATAAGTCAAGGATTTTTGCCATCTGAGCTCTCTCAGGCCAAATTAATTCACTGCCACAAACACATATGTCCAGCTCAGGACGTTGGGCACATTATCCTGGTGCCAGGAAGCACACACTAACTGATGGGGAAAAGTGGACATCTCAGCACCCAGGTCACCCTAAAACACGCCTCCAAAGTGGAAGTCTGGTTCCAGTCCCGTCCAGTTACGGGCACTGAAAAATCAAATTATTTTATTCAATTTTGTTTATGCACGTACATATATATGTAAATTTACACAAAAGCAGGCAGACATGCAGGTGTTTTTGTGTGTGTGTTGGAGTACATCCGTCCAAACAACCTAAGCAGAAACAGAGCACTATATTAAAGCTGATTGGATTATGAGGAAATAAGGTACAGTACTCATAATTGAGAGAAAAAAATAGAGTAATAGAAAGCTGTTTTCCCAACTGATCCAGCCTCCCCAGATGCCTTCCTCTTTACTCAGGGGACTGTTTTATACTATATTTGGAGTTGTTGATTTCTAATGGTTATGGATGGACTCTGTGCTCCTGTACACAGGACTTCATGAATGGTGCAATCAAGACCTTTCTGATAGCTCAGATAACAAACAGACTACCTAGGGCACACAGCAATTCAGAGACCGTCTGAGGGGACTGAGGAGTTTCTTTTCTTTTTAACATGATGTTTTGAGAGAAGTAGCACCCTGTGCTCTTTACAAGGCACAGTTTAACCAACTATATCTGGAAAAACCTCTTGCTATTGCCACTTCACACCTTGTTTTCATACTGTGCAGGCTCACTGTATGAAGCAGAGACTCCTTGGGTCTCTGTTCTTTCTCAATATTAGCCAGAAAGGCCGATCTCACCAGAGAGAGCACACACAGGAGGTCCAGACAAGGAATTTCTCATCAAGGGAACTGCCTGCTGTGTTTCGGTGATGCTCTCTGGAAATTTATGTATATTCTTCACTAATTAATGTCAAAGGAGATATAAGTCAGACATCAACCACTTCTCAGCCTAACGGAAAGAACTCTAAAAAGCTGTGAACATTGGCTAATCACGCAAGTGAAAAGGGCAGCAATGCAATTAGCCAAGCCATTAATTATTAACACAGTATTTGTTTCTTCGCTTTTCTGAGGAAATGCAGCAACACACTAAGATAAAAATCAAAATGCATGATGAAGGCAGTCCCTAAGTGTGTATTCATTGACACTCACTTTTTAATTTGCATAGAGCTGCCACCTATAAGAAATAAAGTCCTCGTTTGCATCTCATTTCAGTAAACCCCACAGGATGTGCAGAGGGACACCCATCCTGCTCAGTGTGGGTGTCTGGCAGCCCCTGAAGCTGGTTCCACTTCTGAACACCTGCTTGCAGTTGCAACAGCTTCATCTGCAGGATTCTTGGCTGGCTGCTTGACTAGGTTTTCATAACTTGTCATCTCCGTGAGATGAGGATGGGCCCATCCCGCCATCACCATCTGGCTGAGGCTCCGAGACCCAGTTGTCCGTTCTGCTTCTCACGGTACAAATCGGTGCAATTCGGTCAATTTGCATCTTCCCTGCAATCCCCATGAGTCCCATAGTAGTTGTCACTGAAAAAACTTTTGCTCAGAGGCAAGACCTGCTGAAAACACACTGCAAGTTAAAGGGAGGTGGTAGTTAGGAAGAGTTATTATCTTAACTAAGCTTAATGCCAACCCATTTCTTGAATCCCAGACAAGGGTCTTGCCTGAAACCCATTTTCTGAGCTGTGGTTGTGAAGGGGCAACTGAAAAACCACCCTTGTGTTAACTTCATCATTTTGGATCCCATTCCATTACTTTTTCTTACACAGGACAGCATTCAGCTCTGGAGTTCATCTCATTTAAACCTTGAGAACTCTATGGACTGAGCAAGTCACCAATCAACTGGAGAGCAGACAGAATCCGGCCTTTAGGAGGGGCTGGAATGGAAATGGGAAAGCAGAGGAACCCCAGGGAGTTTAAAGTGTCTGACAAACACACACCAAAGCTCCAGTTAAGTGGGCTGTGGAAAGTTTAATCGGGTGGCATTATCCCAAACTGAATTCATTTGCTAACGCATAATGTTAATGAACCTCGGCTGCTCTTGCTGAAAATAGAGTATGAATGTGCATTATTTTGAGTGCATGCATTAGCCACCACTAGTTCCTTAATTAGTTTTTCAAAGACTGTGTCTGAATGGAAAGGTTATGGAATAATAAGTGATAATGGACTCTTATTTTATTTGGGTTTTTTTTTTCTAATTTATGAGACATTAAAGGAATGGTAAAGAAAAATCATTTCTTTTCATCAGAGGTATCCACGTTGTGGGCAAAATGAAGCACGTATATATTTTCCAAAAATGTTCTGAAACCCTCAGATCCAGACAAGTTCAGCTTTGATGGAGTGCCCTTTTCAAGGGACAATTTGCCTACCAAAAAGGAGTGTATTTTTCATAAAGCCTTTGGAACCCACCAGCTTTGCTGTAATCCACTTGACTGATGCTTCAGTTCTCTTTAAAGAGCAGATCTGCATCTCAACTGCTTCAGATGCAAGGACAAAGGAAACAGTGAAATTCCAGGAACTGAAAGCCATCGAGGTACTGGCAAAGGCATCGATGTCCACGAAAAGAAATGGATCTGGAGCTACAGGGCAGGCTTTCGTGGGGAAAGAGGGCTGATTGATGGAAACACGAAAAAGGCCAGGATCTGAGACAAAGACAGTGTCAGATTTGCTGTACAAAATGGGAACGGTTCTTGAAATGGTTTTGGTTTCTTTTTATTAGCAAAGACCTTTGTATTTTTATAAGCTAGATGGTGTAGTTGTGCTTACAAACGCAGAAACAAAGATCTACCTGAAACAAGAGACCCAAACTCTCCCCACGGAGCAATCTCCTGATAGAGGAACGGAAAGATGCCCCTTTCCTTTCCTATCTCCTGTCAGGGTACCCCATCACGTCCTTTATATCCACAGGCGAGGGAGAGACCATCCTTACCCATGGGTGAGCAGCGAATTCCCCCATCATCTTTCTTCTGCTCCTCACTTTAAGGTTTGCTGAGGAGAGAGCAAGGAGCACTGAACATGATGGAAAAGTTCAGATTAGAATTTTTGCCCTTTTTTTTGTATTTAAAATGAAAGAAAAAAGGCCAAAAAACCCCACAACAAGCAATTCCCAGGCTGTCTTTCAGAACCATGGAAAGTTGAATGGTACCTTAGCAAATAACACAACCATCATCAGATTCCACTGATGTGGCTTATGGTTCGATAATAAATGGCTTTATAAAACAGTAGTAGCCACTTCTGTTTGTATGAACCTCTTTTCTACCTGAAAGATCCTTGAGGGCATTCTCATGCTGTAAATGTGTTAAATTCATGCCCGTTCCCTCTGGTATGTTATAGTTGTTCTGCTCACATCCATTTCTTTCACCTCATGAAGCTCTTGATGAAGCAAACTGTGTTTTGACTGAGCACATATGAAAAAGTAAATGTCTATGTTTATTCCACATAATTGTGCCTCAACATAATTGTGCAAGGCTTGATTTTGCTTGTAAGGGATCCATTTGTGCACAAAGACTCTCTATGCCTTAGCTATTTCCCTTTGCTTTATTGCTTAGACTAAAATGTAAACACATTTTCATTAAGTGAGCGTGCATTTCATTGCATCTCATTTCCATACTTCGGGTTTGCTAGCAAGTCATTCTCTGTGATTTATAGCAAAAGCAAAATAGAAGACTAATCTGTCAGCCCTGACATTGAAAAACTGACACATTATAATGTCTAGAGAATTACCTCTAATCAAACAGTTAGTTAAATTGCAGTGTATTTAATTATTGGTAAACTTACCAGACACTGAAGCACAGAGCAGTCTAAACCCCATCAGAATTAATTTTTCCTTGGAAAGCTGTCTTCGCTTGTGTCAGGATAATATTTGCCACGTTCAAACTTCTCACCCTGTATTAGTAGAGTCTTCAATGCAGACAGGGATTACTGTATCATTTGCAAACTTATTCAACAAACGCTGATGCCATGATAAACAGAGGCAGTATTTTCCTGAAACTCTGGGATATATATTAAACCCTGAGGGAGACTAATACAACCTCGGGCTGTTCTGAAGATTACAAAGGGACAGAGAGGCTTATTGAGATGCTCTTTCCTTTCAACCAAAAATTTAATTTTTCAGAACACTAGAACCAATCGCTGACTAAAGCTTGACACAAACTGCATTTTTTCTGCTCCTGTGAAGGATTCCTTTCCAACCAACCTGCTTTTTCCACCAAAAATATTTGTGCTCACAGTCATGTCCCAAACATATTTAAAGGGAGGGGGTGCACAGTATTGGCCATAAGATGAAAAATCCAAACGTCTGCAGCTGCATCTGTCAGCCAGATGCAGAGCATCCCAAAATGTCCCGGCTATTCCAGCGTTTAAAGATGAATCACAGCCACCTGCAACTGGCAAAAAGGGAGAGTAAATCTACCAGAAGTCTTTTATCAGCTGACAGAAAGCATCCTTGTTAGTCCAGACAGAAGCTTAGGAGACTTTCACTCCCAATTCAGGACTTTATCAGAAGAGTGGAGAAGAAAGGTTGGAAATGGGAGATAAAATGAAAATCCCTTCTTAAATTCAAGTGATTAATGGATAAAACTTTATTGAGGTTTTTCCTACTTCCACCTGTCAAGTGAAATGCCAGGGGGTAGTATCAGATTCTTTCTGTCAGAGTGCAAAGACTGAGAATGTGAAGACATGGATTTAGGATTTCTTCATACCAGGCACAGAACATCCTGTCCTGTACCTTTTTTGTCTTGTTTTGCCACACAGTAGGGAATTACTGGCAGAGGAGGAGCGGAATTGCCCAAAATCCTCTTTAGGGTGAGCATGGTGGGCCATCTCTGCCATCTCTGATACCTGGTCCTGGATTGCTGTCCCAGAGGCACAACAAGACCCAGCACCTAACAGCTGAAGCCAGCCTCTGCACCTGAGTAAATAGCATCTTGTTATCTTCAGATCAATGCTGGATGATGCTGTGGATCAGTAAATAAGTCAAAAGCAAGCTAAAGGAGTGAAATTTCATGTGCCTGGAAGTAAAACTACAGGATTTTATGTCCCTTCTCAGTAGAGTTGTATAGCAGTACCATGACTATAAAGAAGTTCTTGGGTCAGAGCTTTTGTATTATTTCATGTAACACCATTGGGATGGCCAAAAGGGAACTGAGAGAGGAATTTGGTCACACAGGATCCTGTCTCTTAGTCCCTTCTCAGCAATATTTCTTTTCTAAATTTAATTTTTGACAGCTATCTGCTGTACCTTTTTGGCGTGCAACGCTGAGAGGGAAGGAAACATCTGGAAATTTCATTTAACAAACTTATGAAGCAAGGCTGTTTTTTGGGGCTGCGTGTTCTCACTGGAACACCTCCAACTCCTTACTCAAGACTCTTTTTGTCTCCTCAGGGGAAACATTATAGCAGTACTGATGTCCTGATGGATTAGACAATTTCTTAATAATTAATGACAGTTTCCCTGCGCAGCTTGGTCAGCAGCCCACTAAACAGCACAAAACAAATGAGGTAACACCAAAATAGTTAACCGGGAGGTAACGCAAGGCAAGAGCTCTGAGTCGTCTTTAATTTTACCCTGCACCTTCAAATACCTGGTGTGGAAAGCCAGCGTAGGGTTGCAATTTTTTAAAATAGGCCACTAAAGAGCATCAGGAAAATGAGCTTAAAATTTTGCTTTCAGTAGGATCCCCTGAAGCACTGTAATTTATATTCCTCGAGTGCAACACACTGCAGCAACTCTGTGGAGACTTCATCACTGCAGTGGGCAACCCACCAAGACGATGAATGGATGGGGTAGGGCTGACTGCCCAGGGGGAAAGAGCCAAACCTCTCCAGGGGACAAGTCAGAGGAAAAGTCTTAAATCACCCTATGGAAAAACCTCTCCATTTCTCTCAGCTGAGTATATGGGCACTTAAGTTCATATGAAGAAGGTGTGAAGGGCTGAAAGGCTGTCTGCAGATACCAAAAATGAACATACTCCAAAGTCTCTAGAGCCTGTGAAAGGCAAATCACAGTCATCACATCACACCCGTGCTGTGCTCAGGCCACATCTCCACGGTTTCTGATCTCCTTCAGCACCATCAGGGACTGCCATGCAGATGAAGAGGCATAATGTTGCCACCAGAGAGGCACCACCTTATTAAATTATTGATGCGCTGCTGTTTTCCCGAATGTTACTAAGACATTATTATTTGGAGAAATAATAAAGTATACTTTATACATATATATACACACACACACTTTATACTTTATATATATATATAAGAACAAAGTCTTAGGAAAAGGTTTCAGAAGCATCAGGTGTTGATTCCCATAGACTTTAATTATACATTTTCACTCTTGCATTCAATTATTTGAAAATACTACTTCGTATTTTATAATGAAGAACACTAGCCATATGGGATAATCAAGCACAGAGAAGCGTTGATCTGTTACTGTGAAAGAAGAGCAAATAATAGATGGAATAGGAAAAGGCTGAAATATTTCACAGCTCCTTTTCTATGCCTTCACCAAAAACAAATAAGTGGAAACCAGGTATGTGGTCTCCACTATTTTTACACAGTGAGAAGTGTTGGCCACATAAAGAATAAATACTATGTAAGTAAGGCAGATAATTGAGTTTGGCAGAACCTGTAAAAATCTCTTCTACAGCTTTAAGGAAATGGCCAGATTTAAATATCTAACCATGGATTATCTTTTCTTTTCCTACAGTGTTTCCTGTGTATTCGCTATGTAATGGAAGCAGAAGAAAATGACAACCACTGAAGTAAGCATATCCATTAACACACTGAGCCATGTGTAGAGAGAGAGTGAAAGTCACCAAGTCCGTGTCATGTACACCATGTAGCTGCATGCCTGGAAGCATGAAACTCAGCACTGGAGGTGGCAAGCACGGGGCGAGGTGGCAGCCATCACTAGATCAATATCTTGGTGTTATCTGGATGCCTGGAGGAGTGTGAAACAGGGTGGAGGCCTC
>NW_010168263.1:7365-11195 GCF_000695765.1 Mesitornis unicolor | reverse complement strand
ATTGGATATTTCCCTCCTCAGGTGCATACTCCTTGAGTGTATTGGATATTGTGAGAAACGCTCTCACAAAATGCAAATTTTGAGACGGATCAATTCTGTGAAGCAAAGGTTTATTAGCAGCATGCTGGGTGCATTCAGGAAGTGGGATGCCTGAAAAGCACACCTGCTAATAGGTTGAGGTTTATTTATAGTAACATTCATTATCATAGCCACACATTTTTACAAAGTTATTTACATATTCAACAGTTTTCAGGGGAAATCTTTAACATCAGTTTCTGCCCATTGTTGCATGCGCACTAAAATCCTGGGGTGGTCGTTGAGGGTCGCAGGGATGAAGGCTCGTAGTCTTCAGGATGAAGGCTTATTCATCACTGTAAACTTTTCACCTTTATTGTCTCTGTGTAACTAGTTGTGATTTAAGCAGGTTTCTTGCAGCTGTGTCAGCTCATTAGCTCCTTATCTTCAAGGATGTTCTGCTTATCTTAGCTTTGAAGCACCCTCCTTTCTGTCTTTGAGATTTACCTCTGTCTGTGAATGTAGAAATCTGCCAAGCCTTGACAGATTTAAGGCCTTCACAAATACCCTAGAAGTTACCAACTCCATCTCAGTTCCACCTCCCTTTTCTTTCTTTTCTACACACAATGTGAATAATTTCACTTTCCACTGTACCCCATTACCAATTAGGTTTTTACTGATTTTTTGGTAAGATTCTCATCCTGTTATGTTCTAAAGCACCACGTCTTATAAGACTTATTTCAAGACCTTAGCCATGTTTCTATACCCTAATGCTTTAACAAATTACTTCCCACACACAATTTCTCACAATATTTTCCTCCTCAGGTTCATAGTCCCTGAGTGTATTTGATATTTCTCCTCAGGTTCACTTCTATGCTTCCCTGAGTGTATTCTTGGCTTTGCTCCACTGTATTTCTGTTCGACGGGCTTGTTTATTTGCCAAGCAGCTGGGCTTACAGTAGGTAAGTTGGTGGTGGTGGTGGTGTTTGTGTGGATACACCTTTAGTGTACCTGTAGCTTTTCAATTTATCACCGGCAATCCAAAAGAACCTGTAAATGCTGCTGTAAACAAGCGATTCTTATTTGTTCCCCGACTTGCATCTGTCGCATATTCGGTGCCGGCCTCAAAAGGCCGGATTTATTTCCTCATTTTTTGCAACACCATGTAAACACATTTAGAAAAAAAAAATGAGTTGGATTTGGAAATATTTTTATTCTGTTGGAGTTTACAGTTTCCTTCTTGACTTGTACAGAAGAAAAAATCAGTGCTGGGATCTGTTTCAGCAGAAACCAAAAGACTTCTAAACCTAGGAACAAATTCTGTGCTGAGTGAAAATTTGTTACCCCAGAGAAGTGCGTGGCTGGAAACCTGCACAGATCTGAGGCAGACCTCACATCAGAGTGCACATAAACTTCTTATGTTGTGATCAAGTCCAGCCCCAGTTTAGGATTAAGGTTATGAAATGCTAAAATTATGTAATCACAAATGACGGCAGCAGATAATTTATCAAGCTGTTGAAAGAAAGCTGTTCCAGCTACATCAGATGTGCCTTTATTTGAAATATTCTCCAAGCAGAACTAAAGGATCTCTGAGTGGGAGAGGAGGGCGACAACCAAAAATCAAAGCTGCTAATAAATAATAAGAGGCTGAATCCTCAAGTGTGGCTTAGCAGACTGCTTTTCTGAACAAAGTAAAGCGTAAGAAAATGTACCTCGTATTCTGTGTGTGACAATATTCATCCAGAGCCAGACTCTGTGACCAGCACCCAGGGACACCCAGTGCCACAACATCTGTAAGGGCATGGGCAAAGCAACCTATGGAAATGTATTTTAGTAGAATGAGGGCTCCCTGCCCTTCTCCAGTGCTGGACCCTGTGCTGACAGCAGCTCAGCCAGACCAGTAGCTCTCCCAAAGAGCTTTTAGCATATTTTATTGCCCATATGGGTTGCAATTCCAGCTAGAAACTCTCTCACCTCTCCATCTGCCTCTCCAGGAGTAACCTACTGATAGGTCATGCTGGGTGACATATGGTCCCAGGCTTGGGCTGTGCCATGGGCACTGCCAGGCAACACAAATCTGCAGGCTGTAGGAGGATGTCTATCAGCAAAGCAGCCAGCGCACCCAACCGTGTCACTTACGGGAATGGGGATCCTTCAGAGTTGTTGTCACCTGTGATTGCAAACCAGGACTAGTGCTCTCAGAGCCATGGAGTATCGTTTTTGTGACTCTCAGCCCCTTGCACCTTCTGTTATGTGATCATTAGAGCAGAGGTTTGAGCAGAGAGATGAGATGCCTTTTTTGCCTTGAAAAAGGATTTCTCAAATTCTCCTGTACCACAGGTGCCTACATTGCCATCTCATGAATAAGTAAATACAATCACTGATTAGACACTAGTAAGAATTTCATGCTGAAAGAAGTAAGTAATAAAAGAAAAGAAAGAAAGAAGTAAGAATTTCATTTTCTGGCAAAAATTGGTGCCACCAACTTTCTGACAGGCATAGGGATGTTGTAAGCTTGGTAGGAGTTTGATTAAGCTGTAAGTGGAAGTGCTGAGCACTGCCACCAAAAATCTCCCTGCAGCTGTAGCCCCAGGTAGCACTCAGTCACCTGCAGGTATTCTAATTAATCAGAACTAGAGAATTTCTCAATCAGGAAAAGAATTCAAGCAATATTCTGATTTAAATACAGGAGACAGAGAAAAGGTAGATCCATCTGCGGATGGATGGATGGACTGATGGATGGATGGATGGATGGATGGATGGATGGATGGAGCTAAGCCATTGCATTTACCACTGCGGGTAGGCCCTATTCATGGCTGTAAATAGGCTTGAGCTGGCTTTAAACCACTCAAGTACCATGAGCACTATGGAAATCAATGAGGGCTGGGAAACGCCCTGTGGAAATTAAGTATACATTGCAGCTGTCAAGTAAATTATAGATTTGGGTGATAGCTCCCATTACTCCTGATTTAGCTAGTCAAAAGATAATCTGGGTAGAAGTGTATGACCTGACAATTTTCACAATCTAAATATAATTAGGCATAATTAAGAAAAGATGCCAGCTGCTAGGTCTGATTTTAAACACAGGTATCAGTTAAACCCATGCCGTAGCAGAAGAGGGCAGTTGATGTCAGTCTGTTCTTTAATCTCTCCTTCCTACTTGCCGTTTGCTCTCAGTTATGCATCCATCTCAGCAGTGCATTGAAATTTCGTCCTCCAGTTCATCCAGTGTTCACCTTTTAAGTCTTGCCAGTTCTACTGTAGCTAACTAAATTCACAGGATCTTGAGGCTGCCCTTAGCATATTCCTGTTCTGGAGACAAATCCTGGCTGGTAGGTGCCACCTCAGAAAAAGAGATGAAGGACTGAACTAAACAGCATCGCCCCAACCTTTGCATTTGCTGCAGCCTTCTTGTAATTGCCGTGCATGGTCTTTGGAGAGCTGTCTGCACTACACAACTTGGCCTCGGTTGATGGCTCTGTGCTCTGGGGCAGGAGATTCAGGGACACATGCCCAGTATCACCCAAACAGGCTAAAAGGGTTAATTCACATCATCTAACAGCCTTCCTCTTGGATGACTCAGGAGTGATGCTGTGAGCTTCATTATATGGCTCTGCCCAGCCAATCCAACCCTGAATGATTCCAGTTCTGGGAAAAGATTTCAAATGAGGGTCACGGATGACATCTGGGGGGTTGTTCCCAGGTTAGAGAGCCCTGCAGCAGGTCCTGGAGGAGCAGGGAGAAATGGAAAGTTTCTCTTGCTGCCCATCAGGCAGAATAATCACAGCCAGTGAGATGCAGATGACGAAAATGTG
>NW_010168263.1:0-7334 GCF_000695765.1 Mesitornis unicolor | reverse complement strand
AGCAGGATACCTGCTTCATAATTAAAGACTTTCACAGCAAGGACTACCGCACGATGGATTTCATAGCAGTCTATAAAGAAGCAGAAGGGCACTGCTTGCCTTCCAAGGACAGCTGGGAAGAACTTGGACAGAAATGTTTTGTGACTGTGCCCGCTCTCTGCTTCTACCACCAAACATCTCTGCCCTGAGGAGCTCACTCACAAAATCAAAGTATGGATGGGACAAGGCATGGGATAACGGTTTGGGAGTGCTCCCAGGATATTCATAAGCACGTTGTTCTGTGAGCAATGAAGCCTGAGAGCTTACAGATTTGTATTTCATGGCTGAATTCTCTAGTATTTATTAAGGCATATTTTTTTGTCTGAAGTCTTCCCCCAGAATTGAAATATTCATCATGAATCTTTCTTCTGTGTCATGTCTGGTGTCTACTTAGGGCTGTGCGACCATTCCCTCAAGAAGAACACTAACAGGGTCCATCCTCCTTGCCAGGCTACCTTCTGCTAAAAGGTTATTCCAACACTTATTTCTTCTGGAACATTGCCTAACATGAACTGAAACCAAGAAAGACCATTTGGGACACAAACTCAGAGTCTGTTTACACAAGAATTCCCACAGAAAATGAGTTAAAAGCTGAAAGATGTGAAAGATCTCTGATCCACTGAACGTCAACCTTTCTCTCTTACTTTTTGGGACACCTAAGGATTTCAGGTCTAATAGGGCAGCCATAGCTTGCTGTAATATCTGGCTTGATCCACCCTTTTTCTGTCAGTATGAGCACTTGGGACAGCGTCTGTTTCTGTAAGACACATCTACATATGCCTGATGCAAAGGGATTCTCACTGGATTTTCTGGCTGGTATCACAGTCACAGAAAGAAGAAAAACACCTTGATGTTGAACAAAAATCCATGTGTTTTCAGTCACAGAAGAAGACAGAAGGTAATTTTGACTGTAGCCGGGGCAAAACAGAATTAGTACTCATGACCTTTTTATTTTTTA
This sequence comes from Mesitornis unicolor, assembly GCF_000695765.1. Classification (NCBI taxonomy): domain Eukaryota; kingdom Metazoa; phylum Chordata; class Aves; order Mesitornithiformes; family Mesitornithidae; genus Mesitornis; species Mesitornis unicolor. Next base: position 6,337 of record NW_010168263.1, on the reverse strand, counting down.
AATGAAGACAAACTTTCTTTGCTACTTCTCTCCTCCTTTAAAATATTCCTGTAAAATATTTAAAGATTCAGGGAAGTTTCTGTTTTTCTGGCTGTTTCAGAATTGCCTGGTATTGCCTCAGGTTAATGGGAATCGGAGCAGAGCATCCTGCAGATGAGCTCAGGACTTTCCCCAAGGCCAGCAGAGCTGTGTTGGGTTTCTACCACCACAGCCAATGTTCAGGTAAGTCCCAAGGAAAAGTGCCATACAACTGAAACGCAGCACAGCAGTGGTTTTCATACCATCACACTTCAGTTTGATCTCCATGGTTATGCAAGGATTGTAATGTATCCAAAGCACTCAGTGGGACCATATTTCCTTCAAAAATGTTCCTCATGGGAAGCCAAATTATGTTTCTTTATTCAAGCCAGGCTGGTTAAATTTGCGTTTGCAAAATGAGTACAAATTTCATCAGGATTTTTTCGCTCCTCCAAGTGAGATTTCTTATGGCGTGACACATTTCCATCACATGCACAGATTCCCCACCCAGAATGGTGGCTGTTTTGTTACCACAGACTTGTTGCTTGTGTTACGGGGAAACAACACATGTACCATAAACCTCAAACATGCAAACCTGGCATGCAAATACCAATGGCAGTCTGAAATTCAAGGTCTGTCTGCACCAGCAATCTTAATGCAAATAAACAAAGGTGACCTACTTTAGCTCATCTGCTCTTCCCTGCTATAGATGGTTTTTCCAAGATTTTCTCTTTGCTCTACGTTAGAGTTTTAACTTTGTTACACAGGTGTGACTATGGATCTACTTAAGCATCCTCGGCAGCTATCGCATTGATCCCAATAAGAAGATTTGGGCTGTAGCGACTTGTCCAATGTGTCACAGTGGATTTGTGACAGAGATGAAAAGAAAATCCACGAGTCCTGATGCACTCCCTGCTGTTCTCCTCCTTACACAACAATTTGTTACATAAAACTTTTCTGGGGGAAAAAAAAAAGGGAGGGAGAGATGGAAAAAAATAACATCTTTTTGGTTGTAAGCCAGTTTTCTGTATCAACATGGCAGTAGCGTGTGAAGCGAAGCAAGAGTTCCTCATAGCACCATGTGACAAGGCTAATCAAAATAAACATGCAAAAAATAAAGAAATTAAGGATGAGGTAGCAGACTGTGGGGAGAGCAGATGGTTATTTAAAATAACAGCACATTTTGCATGCTGACTGCAACTATAGCTCGTCACACAACATAGTTGTTAATGGCAAAAGAGAAGGCAGAAACATCATCAGGGTAATTTGTGGGGTTGGTGAAATCAGGAGGATGAATAATATATGGGGAGAAGGGTATTTTCAGCTCTCTGCAAAATTTGCCCCAAATACGATGGCACTAGAGCAGGGGCAGGGAAAACAGTAATGCAGTAGGTGGAAACAACATCACATCGATCAAATATAAAAAGTCTCGGCGTCACTTGGAGTTACTGCTGCAAACCCCCTGGTTTTGCTGGGATATAGAGCAAAGAGAGGGGCAGGTTATTGCCAGGCTGCGAATCACATTAAGTATCAAAATAAAAGCCAAAGATGGGTCCATTTAGAGACAGACAGGGACATGAGCCAGTTCATTAACAAACTTTATAGCCCCCAAAATTTGTACCCAGCAGTCAGATGGCTCACAGGCTCTGAGTAGGAGCAAGAGAATCACTCAAAGAGGCCACCATCATCTCCGAAGGGCTCCCGGTCATCTGAACACCCTCCAGTCATTTTGGAAATGCCATTCCCTGGGCTGACTCTCTGAAAATTACACTTGAAATGTGCCTGGTTCAAAAAGAATAAATCAAAACATAAAAAAAAACCCTAAACGCCGAACAATTTCCTCCTGACGCAACTGTTGTGACAAATTGGAACAAAAGTTCTCTCTGTACAGGAACAAAATCTCTCTGTACAAAGTCACCGTGTGACAACTGTGTGGGGAGGCAGGCGTGAGCAGGAGGGGAAGGTGGCTCAAAGCACCCCAAAAAATCCATCTTTCTGCCCTCCAGGCTGCAGCAGCTGCTGTGGGAAGCGCTCTGGAATAGCAACCTCCCCCCTGCACATCCCAAATGATGCTATAGCACCAACCCATCTGCTCTTGGAGACCTGATCTTCAAATGTTCTGTAATCAATAGGAGCTCCAGAATGAGAAGGCGATGATGAGTCTTCTTCACAAATTCCAAGTTAAATGTGTTGCTGGAAGGGAGATGCAGCTTCTGAGAAAGAGAGGATGCTGCCCCCCCCCAGCCGCTAAGCAGCATCTTGGGTGTCTCAGGCTCCACAGAGGGGACCTGGGAGCCTCTCCCTGCAATTTCTCTCTGCCCTGACATGTGTTGTTTGCAATTTGTTCTCTCCTAACTGTGAATTCATCACTGACCCTGCGGCAAGAAGCACCAGCAGATTGCAATTGTACCTCCATGCTGTGCCCTGGGACCAGCCATCCAAGCGGGGTCAGGCAAGCAATGATATCAACTCAACAAAAGCCACAGATGCTTTTCTAACTTCACGGAAAATACCTGTTTCCTCCTGAGCCGCTAGCTCTAAACTGCTTTTTACCCTGAATCCTCCTTTAAGGCTGAATAATAAAAATAATAATCAGAAATTGCAGACAAATTGCTTCCTCCCTCCAGTTAAAACTTTCAGAAGTGAGCTGTCAGCACATTGAAAGAATGGAAAGCAGCCGGCACCGCTCTGCGCTATTAAGAGTTTTTAGCACACCAGACACTTTAGGATCTTGGCACAGCGAGCAACAAATGCAGAAGAAGCATCTTTTCTGTCTCCTGCAGAGGAGGGAGAAGTAGAGGGACAAATTGTAAAGCCTCAAAAGCTGGAGATGACGGTGACGGAAGATGCAGCTGTATGCTTTGTCCAAGGATGATGGGTTTCCGTGGAGTCCTCACCACGCTTCAGCTGCTCTTCCCTTGGCCATGTGTGGTACCCACCCCACTCTGGCTTCCGGGATGCGGGAAACCCTGCCAAGTGCATGGACATTTAACAGGCATCGATACAGCAACATAGCCCTTCCCTTGACATCTGAGCATTGACTTTGTCACTGTATCAGAAAGGTGGAAATTGCCAGCCTGGATAACTCCCGAGGTCCATTTTCTCTACCTGCAAAAAAATCCCTTGACACTGCAAGCTGGGCAGTGTCTCTCTGATCTGGGAAGGCATCATCTGCCTTATGATCTGCATTTTTCTGTCCTTTCAGTTGGTTTTCTGCCCTGTCTAAAAGAAATGTTTGTGTTTCCCACAAGTAGGATTTATCTCACTCCTTTAGCAAAAAATATAGGGTCTCTGAATTTTCCATTGAACAGCAGCCTCAGATCTGCTATATCAGCTGCTCCTCACTCAGATACATCCCAGTTCTTGTCTCACACGACATCCTACTTAAAAATACATCTAGCGGCAAAAAAGAACAAAGGCAAAGGCTTATTGCCTGCCTGGAAACCCCAAAAGTTTAATCTCTTCGTCCTGACAAACTACTGCAGCTGAATAACAAATGAAATGAAAGTATTTTTTCTAGTTCTCTTCCTCCTGGATGATCATCCTTGCAAAAATTAACTGTATTAATGCTCACAGCATTTAAGATCATGGTCTGCTCAAAGGTTTTTGGAATAAAAAGAGAAGTTTTGCTGAGACTCTCAGTTCCTGGTGACCGGACTTTATATAAGATCGTTCTGCAGCATTTTCGAGATAAATTATAACTAAATTCCCTCACAAGTCATGCGTCTTTGTATTGGCTTTGTAAACCTGTTTCTTTAAACTCTCTGAATTTATGCAACCATTTTGCATTACCCCTCATCAGCACAATATCTGAACACTTCTCACATAGAAACTGAGACTGGATGTAAACTTCAGTTAATTCTTTGTACTTCTTGCACACTGGGGTAAAACCTCAGCTTTGGTGGCAGTTTTATATTTTATTTTAGGTTTTTAATTTTATTTTTATTTTTAGATTTTCTATTTTTTCTTTTTTAAATTTAAATGAAATTCTTCTTCATTTAATATTGTTTGATTGAAAGGGATTTATTGAGTAGCAACGTTGTTCCCCAAAGCTGGGACTCAGGGCAGGACAAATCTCATCACCAGCAGACAAAAAGGATATTTCCAGGGCTATGATACCCAGGTGGGAAAAAGATGCTGGTAATGCAGAGCAGAATCCCAGCCCCACAGCTGGGGAGCGTGGTTGGAAGGACCCAGGACAAACAGCAATAAGGAAAGCTTTAGGGGAGCTGGCAGAGCGGTGTCAGATCCATGCAGGAAGCCCCATCTCCTGTGTCAGATGCAGTTTTGAGTCATCTCGCTGCTGCAGGGGAAGCAGAGCTATAGATACACACATATGGATCCTAATGCTCAGTTTTTTAGTTCCTGCCAGAGCATTTGACTAGAGCTTTTTAGCCTCTTTAACTCAATTTTGTAAATGTATCCAACCTCAGTGCTCCAATGAAACAAAAGATTAACGTTTCTTCGCTGCCGAAGGCCTCGAAATTCAGCACGGCAACTTCATTACAGAATCAACTTATCAGATTACATTAAAGTCCTCCAGATTTAAATAAACAGACACCTGGTGAGCTTCTATATTGCATTTCCAAATCTTCTTGCACTTAGCAGCATTTTCAATAAGGTCCTTTGCAAATTAATTGGCAGTGTGATTAAATTCTTATTCAGGTACACTATAATTTGATTTTCATCGAAAAATAGGAATTCTTCCCATCTATATTTTCCTGTCTGCAGGCCCCTGGCTTGCTTGGTGAAGCACCAGCCAGGTAAGAGGTAACCTTCAGTTTATTTTCAAACCATCTGGCCTCAAGGGAGCTGTGTACCTAAAGTATCTATAAAACATCGTTTTTCCCTCTATGTACAGGGCCTGGGAATAAAAAAAGCAGAAAATTACCAAGAAACAAATTCCCCTACCCACTGCCTGGATTTGTTCAGGCTCTTCTTGCTCAGTGCCACCTCCCCGACCCATCACAGGAACCATTAGGAACAGAAATAGCTGCATTTTCACAAGCGCCCACATCATTCATGGGACAGAGTAGAAGTCCATCCTTTTTCTCGGCCAAATTCCCCCTCTTTTTTAGCTTTGCCCCATTATTTGTCGCCCATCCGGTCGATGGCTTAGTAGGTATCATCATCCTGTGCTTGCTCACAGAAGGACATGCAAAAACACCTGCTGTCCATGGGATCACTGAATTTGCAGACGCTTTCCTTGCACGTAGCCCGATCAACAGCCCACAAACGTCCATGGAAAGTCTTCACCAATTTCACTAAATCCCAGGCTTGGTTGTGGCTCCTTCTCCTGGAATTCGGAGTGCTGAGCTCATACCCGTGGCAGCTGTCTAATGTCACAAAGCATCGGCAGCACTGCTGTACCAGAGATGCAGATAACGATCACCAGCCTCAGGCTACACAATAAAAACAAGCGATGTTAACTACCCATTAGGCCTGATGAGTGGTTTATTATTCCCTTATCTTCCCGATCAAGGGAATAATAAAGTAGATGTGGATGTGATGATTGCAACTGCTGTTGCTACCAGAGCCCAGGTGCCAGGGAGCAAAGCCTCCTCCTGGGTTTATTTCCAGGCACCTAAACTGGAACCATTTTCCCTCTTCCCTCTCTTGCTGCCCACCAGGATCCCAAACACCGCAGGCATCATGGAGCTTCTGGCACCAGTGCCACCCAGCACCATCCAGACAGCAAAATCCAACGGTAAAGCAACTGCTGCCATGCCAGGGCTTCGAATTTGCCTAAAGGAGCTGATGCCAGTGCAAAGTTACTGTCATTAAATCCCATTATTTTCACAACACAGCCACACAGGGCGCTTTGCCATTTCCCCTGCTATACTAAACTGTTGTTGTCTCCATGCTGTGTATGTCTGATGCACACGGATGCCGGAGTGTAGTTTGTTAGGAACAGAAAATGTAAAATCAATGTCTAGGAGGGCTTTATAACTGAACCAGAAAAGCCGTGCTCTCAGCAGAGGAAAGGAGGAGAGGTAAGAATGAAAACAGCCATGGGAATACCTGAATCCTGCCCCACTTGGATATTAAGTGTGGAATTCAGAAGCTCAGTTATTGGTTTTCTTCTGTTGTGAAAGACTGGGGTGTTCTTAGCTGTGAAGCCTTTGAAGCTCATCTATTAGTCTGTTACTATGAATTTTTAATTATTACAAAGTATTTTAAAATCCTGTAAGGAGGCTTTGCTCTGTATAACTTGTTCATGGGTAAAAACTGGAGCAGGTGCTTTGGAACAGGCTTCCTACCAGTAACAGTCCAGCAAGACCAGGAATACCATCCATTGCATGGGGCAATTTGTAATAAC
>NW_010168262.1:0-8610 GCF_000695765.1 Mesitornis unicolor | reverse complement strand
ATTTGCATTTTGTGAGCGCGTTTCTCACAAAAACAAAACCAAAGCTGAGGTGGAAGAAGAGCAAAAGGAAACATAAACTGGCATATGCTATAGTTATATATGGCTTTGAAAAAAAAAAAGCCTCAGCAGTTTGGCTTTGATAATGATAGCCTGGTAGTTTCACCTACATGAAACTACCAATAACAACGTGCCACGTTGCAGACTCCATGCGATATAATATTGCCTGAGGTAGATCACAGGGAGAAAGGAGGGAGAAAGGAGACAGACAGACAGACACAGACACACACACACACGAGGTTGGGGGGAGCTGAAAAAAGAAAAATCATGAATATGAGGATGAGGTTTGAGTTACATAAATAAGAGAGAAAATACAACATTTAAATATTTTCTAGGAAAAAAACAGTCGGGTGAGGCTGCAGGGAGGGAGCAGAGACGGCCAGACACCGAAACAGAGAGCAAAGAGGACTGAGCCTGCCCTAAGGGGGTGATTTCCAGAGAGGTGACCTAAAACCCCTGTCTGATGATATAACAGTGGGCACTCCAAATCGAGGTATTATTTCATTTAACAGTACCTTTATCACTTCCCTGGCTTTATTTGTTCTACAGGTAAAGCCTCTGGCCAACCAGAAAATGTATCTGTAAGTACCAATAGGTATCCATACCTCCCTTTTCTTGGGAGTTCAGAAAAGTCTATTTGCCAATGACCTCCAGGTGTATTTTCTTTCCCAATGGTTCCTAACTGTATCTGATTTCCTGTGTTAGGATTGTTATCTAGAGTATTCAACATTCTCTTGGCTATCTCTCTGCATTCTTTCTGCTGCTTGTCTAGCCCCATAGTCAGCCATCCGATTACCTCTTTCTGGATCAGTGTTACCTTTCAGGTGTCCCCAACAGTGCATAATAGCAAACTCAGCTGGCAATTGTACTGTCTCCAATAGGCGAACTATCTCTTCCGCATGTTTAATCTGCTTTCCTTGTGTGGTTAACAATCCTTGTTCTTTCCAAACTGCTCCATGAGCATGGACAACCCCAAAGGCATATTTAGAGTCTATCCATATATTTATTTTCTTCCCTTTTGCCAATTCCAATGCCAATTCCAGTCAAGGCAAAAATCTCGGCCTTTTGAGCTGATGTCCCTGCAGATAAAGATTGAGACTCAATTACCTTATTGGTGGTGGTTACTGCGTATCCTGCTTTTCGGATGCCTTGTTGGACGAAGCTTCCTCCAACTGTATACCAGAAATCCTGAGCGTCTTCCAGAGGTTCTTCTTTCAGATCGGGTCTGCTGGAATACACAGTCCCTATGGTTTCTAAGCAGTCATGTGTTAGTGGCTCGGTCATTGCTCTGCTGTCATTCCCAAAAAGGTTCAGAGTTCCTTTACCATCTGAGGGAGCGGGGTTTTACAGATGGCTTCCTTTCGTTGTGTTCCCAGTTCCCGTTGTCCTCCGGATATCTCGTATCCTAGTTATGTCACCTGTCATTGTATCATCTGGGCCTTCTGTTGAGAAACTCGATATCCATTTAGTCCAAGAAAATTTAACAAACTTACAGTCCACTGGATACATTCAGATTCTGATTCTGGTGCTATTAATAGATCATCCACATATTGTAACAGAGTCCCTTGTCCAGAGAGAGGTTCCCACATTTCAAGATCTCATGCCAACTGCTTTCCAAAGAGGGTCGGGCTGTTTCTGAAACCTTGGGGTAACGCTGTCCAAGTGAGTTGGGCTTTCCTACCTGTGGTAGGATTCTCCCATTCAAATGCAAACAGTTTCTGACTTTCTTTGGCTAGAGGCAAGCAGAAGGCGGCAATAAGCATTGTCTGGCTTCTTAACTGGTAAAATGGGAGTATTATATTCTGATTCGCATTCCACCTAATAGGCCATACTTTATGAAATTATTAATTGGTTTTTCTATTTTCCTATGATCTTCCATTTGTAAAGGATACCGTTTTTGATGTACCTGGCCAACTCCTTCTTTTAGTTCTATCACTATAGGTGTTGCATTTTTAGCTCTACCTGGAACTCCTGTCACCCAAGCCCCTGGGTATACCTGGTCCATAATCTCCTCTACCTTTGATGATAATTTAAAGGTTTTTGAAGACTCATAAGGGCTAAACTCAAGATTTCAACTGACTATTGATCTTTCACTTTCAATTCCAAATGTCTGTTTTTAAATACTATAGCTGCTCCTATTTGTTCCAACAGGTCTTGTCCTAGTAGAGACTTAGGAGAGTTTGGCAAATACAAGAACCAATGTATCCCAATTTGTTTTCCCAATTTATATTTAAGAAGTTCTGAGAAAAAGGCTCTTTTCTGTTGGCCAGTGGCTCCCACCACTGTAATAAAATCCTGACTAATAGGAGTCAATTCCTGATTTAAAGCTGAAAAGGAGGCTCCAGTATCAACTAAAAATTCTAACTCCTTCTCATGCTTCCCTAGCAAAATCTGTATTATCTTCCTCTTCAATCAGTTTCTTATATTACTTACACCTTTTACCAACAATACGTGCAGAACAAAAACATTTAGGCAGTTTAGGGTTAATTCCACATTCTTTTCAATTAGCTTAACTACTCTCTCAATAACATCAAAGGAGGAGGAGGAACATCCCTCAACCATACACACACACTCTGCTGCTTGCTGAAGCAAGAAGCACAACAAACGATACAGGAGGGGTGCAGAGACCAGCTCTGCAGGCGCCTTGGTTAAATTGCTCACAATTGCTGCAGCTAAAAATATTTTCTCTTGGATTTCGTACTCATTTTTGACCATCCTCTTTATGGTGGTCATATGCCCAATTATGCCATATATATCAATAACTGACATTTTTCTGTGTAGTTAGTTTTCTATAAAGTCATTAAAGCATCAGCATATGGAACTTCATCCCATTTCCCAAGTTGACAACAGAACAACATTAATTATAGCAAGGTATTATAGTTTAAAGTGCCCTTAGTTGGACATTTCTCCCCTGTCATCCAGCTTATACACAGTATTTTATCAAAGTTTGTTATCCACGCTCCCTCCTGGTGGGCTGCCTATCTCTTTCCAATGTGCCAGCACGCATCCTAAGGGGGGGTCTTTTGTTTACTGTGTTTGCTTCCCATATTGTTAATCAGTTCTCCTGCTCTAGTTCACAGGAGACTATGTTCACTTAAAACTTCACAAATCACTTCATGTACCCAAAGTCTTTCCCCAGTATGATCCCACTGCGTCCACAGGCAACACCTGGGACATTCAAAATCAAAATGTTCCCAATTAAGCTCCAGGTCCCAAGTAACCCAGAAAAATTTTCAGCAATTTACACATTGGCCATTAATTACTGGGTTACACTCATTTCCTGGGTGGGAGAAACAATAACCAGTGTAATAGCCACTGACTAAATTCACACGCTGTTTCTTCAGCCTCCCCACAGCTGTTTTCCTCAAGGCTCACTTTTAAACCCAAGACGTATCTTATTTGCTCCCCCACAGTTACAGAATCCCTATTTGAAATGTATAGCGACCAACCCAAAATTCTTGAGCATGATTACAATAGACAGACCTGGGTTTCAAAACAAAAATATATTTCTTGCTTTGTTCATCTCCGGCCGTGCACCTCACGGAGCTACGGAACCGCGAATCATAGCTCCACACTCGCTTTGCAAGTTAAACTGCATCTCATTCACTCACACAATCAACAAACGACAAGATCTTGTATAATTCCCATGGCTATTCAAAAGTTTCCGAAGGGTACTCCAAAACAGTTACAGAAGGGTACCCCAAAATACCAATCCCAAAGGGTACCCCAAAATACAGATACAGACAGATACACATATGCCACCCTGGTACTAATACCCTGGCATATGCCTCCAACATAGGGTGTCCCCTTAAGATTTATAGGATGTTTCCAAAAACCACAGTCCCAGATTCCAGATTTAAAGAATACCTGATCACCATGTTATTAAAGCCAAGTCCTTGTCTGCTCCCACAGTGAACCGAATGAGATGAGGAGTCCCTCCGGGAAATTCCCCGGGCCACGGCCAGAGAGTCTTGTGCTCAGCGAACCCTGCAGCCGAGCAGAGAAGGTCTCATCTGGGTTGACAGCTGATTTTCAGAGACGTGACCTAAAACAAAACTTAAGGACTCATAAGAGGTTTAAGTCTGTGTTCTTTAATACAGTGCCAGGGTCCTCTCAGAATCACCTGAGATTCCCACTAGTTGTTACACACAGGTTCTTTTTATTCCCTATACTAATACATATGCAACCTAACTACCACGAATAAACACGTCTCTTCATAGAACTAATTATCATAAGTCCAGCCTATTTTGGTTCCTTTCTTCACTGGTCCACAGGTGTCCTGTTGGTGACCCTTCTCTTGGAGCATGCGTAGAAGTAGCGCTGATTTCATAACCACCTGCAGACTTGGCTTGGTATATATCATTATTCTTGTTCCTATACGTCCTGTACCTTAAACAAAGCTGTTCTCCAAATTGTCCTAAGCTACTCGATTATCCTATTTAATGATTTACCCTACCTGTCAAGTATAGATAGTTTATGACCTTGTTTTTTAAGTCCCCTAAGGCATTTTCCATTAGCTTTGGAGGGTTTTCTGTACTTTTCCATTATCGGGGGGGCGGACTTTACCTTTCACCCCAGCTCAGCCGCACAAATAAATCGGTTTTGTGGACCACAGCGTATTTACGGGAGTCCAGCACCCACTACAAACAGGACAATTCCCACTCCTTGCTTTACAATCCCGACTCCTGCTGTAGTGGCAGTTACGCCTGGAGACTCCGCCCCTCTAGATTCCTCCGCCGCGGACAGAGCCCTCTTCTGGCTCAGGCGGCGGCAGCGCGACGTGTCTTTTTTTCGTCCGCCATCTCCTCTGTTTCGTGTGTTGTGCTAGGTCTTGATCCTGCGGCTCTCGTCTTTCTTTCTTGCTTCGGTATCGTTGCTTTCGTCCTAAGAAGGTACAAGGGAGACGGTGGGGGGCGTCTGGGGGAGCGGAATTTGTTACGCGGCCAAGGGCTGCGGGTTGGTGGGCGACGGTGGTTGGGGCAAGGCAAGGTGATTATGGGCTGGGCTTGAGGGGAGCCGAGCCGAGCTTCGGTGGCGCTGTGTGCGAGCAGACTTCCCTTCCCCTCCCGGCAGGGCTGGGGCGTCCTCCCACCGGGGGTGTGAGTGGTGAGGATTAGCTGCGGAGCCCCCTGTGCCTACCTACCCTACTGCTGGGCCTGGGTTGTTGTGACCTACACTGCTGGGTGCTTCCTGACCTGCTTTCCGTGGGCGCTCTTGTTGCTTCCGCAGATGAAAGAAACAATCATGAACCAAGAAAAGCTTGCCAAACTCCAGGCCCAAGTGCGCATCGGTGGCAAGGTAAGAGTCGTCTCCCCTCCCTGCCCTCAGAATTGTGTGTCTCTGCCTGCACACTGGGCCTAGGATGTAGGATCCTGAAAATTCGTGGGGAGAGCAGCCCTAAGGACTCTCAGCTTGGCTGGACTGTCCCCGGGGGAAGCTGCACTGCTGCAGGGATCTCTAGTCAGTTCAGTAAAAGCAGAACGCAGGAGCTGAACCTCCAACTTTTTCTGTTTGGGTTTGGTAATATTATAGCTGACTTGTAGCCTATATTCTTGTATAGGCTATATTAGAAGGCACTTAAGATCTGAAGTAAGTAGACCTTACAGCAAGTGATCTTGGATATAGTTTTCATAACAGATTAGAGGGTTATGTTCATCACAGGTCTTTAAGATGCCCATGATTGTTTTCTTGCTTTTTAAAAGGACAAAGCTGTAGTCTCTGTACTTGTCATATGTTGTAGAATAACATGCTTGAAAGATATTTTTATTTTTATTATGATAACTGAATATATGTAGCTGTGTGTTTATAATTTGAAAATTAAAAAGTATGTTGAACATAGATGTATGCTAGTAAACATTTTAATTACAGTTTTAGTTTTAAGGCAAGAATTTGTTAGTAAATTTGTTAATTTTTTTTTTACACCTCAGGAAACATACACACAATGTTTTAGAATACAAACAAACTATTCAACAGAACTCTTGCTGAGTTTTGTTTCCAGTACCTTTAATTCCTGTGTTGAAGGTTTTGCCTTTAGCTGGAGATTTAGGCAGCCTTAAATCGGGGTTAATCCAGTAATTAACTGACTTGGTGATTTTGTGTATTCTTTGTATGGGTTACTAGTTAAGCAGAGAACTGCTGTATTATATTGATGATTATGCGCAGGTTACCAGCGTGCGTGTATAGAGGCTTTTAATGTCACTGTACTGTTTTGGTGGTTTTGCATGGTTTTTTTTTTCCTCGTGACCAAAAGGTGGCACGTTGCCTCTGCTGGAAGACTTTCATGACACTGCAAGACTGCAGATCTTATAAACAAACTAAATATTATATTTAGGTAAAGGGCTATCATAGTACTTCAGTTAAATGTCATGTCGTTTCTTCCAAACCTTTTCCCTGGAGAAATCAAGAGCTCTGCGTCTATAGAGGAACTTAACCTTTGCTTGTTTTGCTTTCTAAACAGGGGTGGTATGGAATACTATGTAGAAGTATTTATTTTAAATATATTTATGAAGTATTTTGGGAAAATAAGTGTTCTTCAAATCTCACACTTCTCACAAACATGAGAAGCTTGCTTTATAGCAAGGAAAAGACTGCTGCAGTGCAGTTGGAGGGGTGGGGTTGTGTGTGTGTGTGTGCTGTAACAGAAATAGAACTTTGTATACAAATTTATTTGTACGTGGCTGCAGAATAGTTATACGGCCAAGAGGATTAGAGTTTATGAAGAACTATTTAAATATTAATTTCTAAATTTTTTTTGCAAAGGGTACTGCCCGCAGAAAGAAGAAGGTTGTCCACAGAACAGCTACAGCAGATGACAAGAAACTTCAGTTTTCGTTGAAGAAACTGGGTGTCAACAATATTTCTGGAATTGAGGAGGTAATTGCTTCAAAGGGAAAAATGCTTTTCTATACAGAAATATAAAATGTATCAAACTTAATTTCCTGGCAAGTAACATCTTAAACTTGTCTGTAAATTATCAATAGGTCTTTTTTGAGCTTTAGGAACTTCAGCTAGTTTCCTGTTAACTTGAAAAATCATGCTAAACTGCTTGAAATACTGGATATTTTTTTATTTCAGGTAAATATGTTTACCAACCAGGGAACAGTCATTCACTTCAATAACCCTAAAGTTCAGGCATCTCTGGCTGCTAACACTTTCACCATCACCGGCCATGCTGAGACAAAGCAGCTGACAGAAATGCTTCCTAGCATCTTAAATCAGCTTGGAGCTGACAGTTTGACCAGCCTGAGGAGATTGGCAGAAGCCCTACCCAAGCAATGTAAGTTGAAACTTGAATGCATTTCATGCTGGCAGCTGATGTGGCTTATTTGTATAGCTGCAGTGAAATTCAGTGCACTCTTGCTATCTGCAAGCATATTATAAAATGCTTATAAAGAAATGGAACTCTTAGATCTTATTTATAGCTCAAATCCAACAATGAATATAACGGAATAAAGCAGAGGTACCTGTCTCTCAGCAGATCTTGCAGCTGTACCTGACAAACATAGTGGTCTTCTACAATGGGGTTACAGCAAAAGGAAGAGCGACTGACGTCATCTACCTGGATTTGTGCAAATCATTTGACACTGTCCCGCACAACATCCTTGTCTCTAAATTGGAGAGGCACTCAGTAGATAAAAAATTGGCTGGAATGTTGCACTGAAAGAGTTGCAGTCAACGTCTCAATGTCTGGGTGGAGACTAGTGACAAGTGGCAACTCTCAGAGGTCTGTATTGGGACCAGTATTATTTAACATCTGTTCTGGCTTCGGCTGGGACAGAATTAAATTTCTTCACAGTAGCTAGTATAAGGCTATGTTTTGGATTTGTGCTGAAAACAGTGTTTATAAAAACACAGGGATGTTTCAGTTACTGCTGAGCAGTGCTTACACGGAGTCAAGGCCTTTTCTGCTTTGCATGCTGTGAACGTTTTAAACCAACTCAAGTGATCTTCCTTGGTCATGTATGTTAAATATACACTACTAATTATGAGAAATTCTCACTGGGAACATTTCCTAACAGTCATCACCTCAAACTCACAAGATTTCCAAAATCCAACCTTTAATTACTCAAGCTGCTTGCTAGAGCTTTGTATTTGGTTTGCATGGCAAGGTTTTGGTAGATGGTGTGCTACAAGGGTGGCTACTATGAGAAGATGCTAGAAGTTTCCCCCATGTTCAATATATAGCCAATGCCAGACAGCTCCAAGAGGGACTCACTGTTGGCTAAGGCTGAGTGCATCAGCAACAGTGACAGCACCTCTCTGATAGAATAGTGTAGAGAACAGTACTGGCGTGATCATTAAGCTAGGTACACTACCTTCCTATTCCATTCTTAAGAACGTTTGGGAAAAGTAGAGGAGGGACATACATATGTGGTGTATGTGCTGCTGTTACAGGGTGAGAACTGAGAGTGAAACACAGGCTCGTTGACAATGAACATTCTTTTTGTCTTGCATGTAGGGTCTTCCCATTTACTCTGTAGTTACATTTTTAGTTTCTGTGCTTTGCTGCCAGCAAAGATAGCCTCTATTTCATAGAATCATAGAATGGTTTGG